>NW_006408659.1:8891642-8892715 GCF_000296735.1 Chrysochloris asiatica | reverse complement strand
TCTAAACTTTCACTCAATCCACAACAAAAACCTTAAATTAAAAAAAAAAATAAGATAATTTAAAAGTTTGTTCCACAAACTTTTAGAAGCCCCTTCATACTTTTTGGGTTCCACAAGAATCTAAGGGTATTCAAGTTATACAGAAAACAGAAGAAGGGATATCTGATCCTAGTCCATCATAGATTCTGGAAAGGTGTTCTTTGCCATTTGGTCCGTTAAAGTCAGACAACTCAGAGTGGAGACCAGGAACCCAGGAACCATAGTCCAACAACCATACCTCCTGGGTCTTGCTTTTAACTTAGTCCTACGGTAAGCACACATACATACACAATGGGTCCTTGTGTTGAATTTATAATGCACAGTATTCAAAATTGGCCATTGAGAGGTAATAAGTGGTTGCCCCAAGTCTAAATGTACCAAGTCACTAGTTCTTCTGTTAGGCTCTGTGTATTAAATATTTTGCTTACTGAAGAAAATATATTTAGTAAGTGAGTATTCATTTGTTCTTAGGCTGTTTTAGTCATCAATCATCCAACAGGCTTTCAGTTTCATAAGAAGATGATATAGAATCACTTTTTAATACTCATCCCATCTAGATACCACTACACACCCTGTTGATTATTACATAGACAATGAAAAAAGGGCTGTGAAATCAGGAAGGAAGAAGGCAGATTGGGTAGGAACTTTATGATTTGAGGAACAATGACTGGGTTTTCTTTTTATCTCCCATAGACTTCCAGACTGAACACTAATGAGGCAAATAACCCATAACCACCAGCTGACATAGATAAAACAGCCTAAGAAAAGTCTGCTTTCTCTGGCCAAATGGAAGGAAAGGGGGAGTTCATCAGAGACCTAGAAGGGAGGCTAAACCTCCCCTCTACAATCTGGACCACTGCAGGCAGAATAATCCACCAGCACCCACAGCATGTTGGACCATCCCAACCCCTGCATCACCACTAGAGCAATCAATCCACCAGCAGAGTCAGCATGTGTATAAACCATCTTTTATGTTGTTTAAGAAAGGTATTTGCAAAGTTCTATCAACATCTATCACCAAGGCCATATTTTCC
>NW_006408659.1:8876940-8890668 GCF_000296735.1 Chrysochloris asiatica | reverse complement strand
GCTATGGGTCCATACCAATTTGATGGCACCTAACAACAACAACTAGAATTCCAGTTTGTACATACACTGGTTTAGTCCAAACAAAATATGTTTAAACATGTCTCTATGTTTCTGTGATCAGTAGATGGCTGCAGGCAAGTTTTCTCAGTAATATACTTGTCTTGGTAAGGTGCCTTCAAAAAAACAGTTCAATCAAAACAGTGGCTTCCAAGGGGATTTGCTGAGCCAACTAAATTCAAGCCAAAGAGAGGTCAGTTCAGAAAATTAAGACGGCTGTTTTGGGGGTACTCCCAGGGGGTCATGTTGTTAGATTTTCTCAAAAATAAAAATCACTGAGGCTTATTAGGAAGACTTTTTTTTTTTTTTTTTTAATTACATTGGTGAGTAAAAGACCAGGAAGGTTGTACCAAGGAATTTTTTTGCCAGCACGACAATGCACTTGCTCATTCTTGGATGGTAGCAACATCTGCCCTATGATAATTTCATTAGAAAATGTTATCCCATCTACCCTACAACCTTGGTCTTGCCCCTTCAGACTTCTTTTTGTCCCCCAAATTCAAAGAACATCTCAAAGAAACATGATTTGAATCTCTCAAATATGCCAAAACTGCTGTTTTGACATGGCAGAATTCTTTAGGGAAGGGTTAAAGAGATGGAAACACTGATTTCAGAAGTATATAGACCTAGGTGGCAGATCTGTCGAGAAACAATAGCTTCACATTTTGATATTTTGGTTTAGTAGATAGTTTTCTGTGATTTTGAGCAATACTTTTTGAGTTATTCTCATAGACACTCTTTACCTCATGAGTTCTTGGATCATATTTTACAGTTTGAAGCAAAATTTATGACACCATCTCTTTTCTAAGTAGGAAGTACACTTAAGTCATATTTTAAAAGTAAAGAGGTTAATGGGACTTTAAAAGAAGATTTCTATACTTCATGTTAATTGGCAAAATGTTGGCATCAGTAGACTGTGATAACTTATATATGTGGTAATACCTAGTGCAACCACTAAAAAAAAGAAAGGAAATTATACAAATTGGTATACTAAAAATAGTATAAATAAAACACTAAAATATATACAAGTAACCTACAGGAAAACATGAATAAAGGAGAGGAACAAGAAACAGAGAACAAATTATAAAATGGTAGACTTACGTTCTAACATATCAATAATCACATTAAATGAAATGGTCTAAATACCCTAATTAAAGGGCAGATTGGCAGAGTAGTTTAAAAAGCAAAAGAAAAAATCACCTAACTATATACCATCTACAAGAAACTCAGTTTAAACACAACAACAATGATACGTTGAAAGGATGGCAAAAGATTGATCATGCAAACATTTATTTTTTTTTTTTAATTAATCTACCAAGAAGAGATAGCAATCCTAAATGTGGGTACACCAAACAACAAAGCCTCAAAATTCATGAAGGAAAAACTAATAAAGTTGAAAGAAGAAATTGATAAATCTACTAATATAGTTGGAGACTTCAACACCCCACTCACAGTAATTGTCCTTTATAGAACATTCCACACAGAATGCAAATACTTTTCCAGCACCTATGAGACATTCACCAAAATAGACCATATCCTGAATCACAAAACGACCCTTAAGAGACATAAAAGGATTGAAATCAGAGTAACTTTTTGACCCTAGTAAAATCAAAGTAGAAATCAATAACAAGATCAAAACAAACAAAACCACTCGACATTTGTATTTAAATTATAGTTTAAAATAATCCATGGACCAAAGATGAAATCTCAAAGAAAAAAAAAAAAAACGTTTAATGAAAACACTAAATATCAACTGTTATGGGATACAGTTCATGCAGAGGAAATCTCTAACACTGTTAATACTTAGCAGTAATAAAAAAAAATAAATAATTATGGATATGCACAAGAACTTAGATAAACTTTAAGGATATCATGCTAGTGGGAAAATCCAATATACAGCATGAATCCATTTATATAACATTTTTGAAATGACATAATTATAGAGGATTGGTGGTTGCCAGAGGTTAGTGATGAAGAGAAGGGAGTAGGTGTTGAAGAGGAGAGAGTTGTGTGTTGGTGACACAGTTGTCTATCTTGATATGGGTGGTAATTTCACAAGGCTGGATGTGATAACACTGCACAAAGCTGTATGCATGTATAACTGGCAAAATCTGAATAAACTCTGCAGATTCTATCATTGTCAAGTTTCAGGTTTTGATATTATGCAAGATGTTAATACTAGAGAGTCTGGGTCAAGTGTGCCTGTATATGGCCTTCCTGAACATTCCTTTGAAAGTTCCTGTGAATCTATTATTATTTCCAAATAAAAAGTTTTTATTTTCATGCTTAATAATCATCAAACAGGATTTCTGGTCTATTTAGCTCAAGCCCAGCTTGAACATATTGAAGTAACTCTAATCGAAATACATAGAAAAGAAAAAAACTTGACCATTCAGCATACTCTGACTTAACTGCTACAAGTTCGTCAGGATCTTTGGTACAGTCATGCATCACTAGGTCCAGGATGTTAGAACATGATGTGATTTGGACATTGTGCCAGGACCATGTCAAGTCCATGTCTTAGTGATTGTTATCAATGTGCTGAGAGGGATTCGCTTTTGTGTTTGGCCCTCAGCAGTTTCTTCATATTTGATATAGGTCCCTCTCAGATGCTTGTCAGCCTTGTTGCTCTCAGTGGAGCAGATCCTTTAATAACTTGGAAATTTTTTTCTTCATTTTAAGTATTGTTGTGATTTTCAAGTGCAATATGCTTAAATTGTAAGCAACGTTGTTCACTGATTTTCCACCTTCATGGTGCCTAATAACATTTTGTTTTACTTCCTAGTCGACACTTCTCCTTTGCCTCTTGTTGCTGCTCCCAGTAGCACTGGTTTTGCTGAATTTGAGAGTCATGATACACTTCACAGTAACATTTTAGAAAGAAAATTGAACGGAAGGATAATGCTCTAACAGTCAAGAGACACAGGCTTGGATGCTGCTGCATATAAGTGAAGTCTACTGTTTATATAATAAACTTTCTAGTAGGAAGTATTGTACAGTACCAAAGTAGACTTTGATCATGATTATCAAGATACATGTATCATAGGTTATATATGTGCTGTATTGCATGCCTGGCTGCACAATCACCCCATGTACACACGAGACATGAGATAGACCTGTTCAATGCAGGAAGCTGCTGCATTGGCTATGTCCTGTTCCCCACTCAGGATTTCTGAACTTTATTATACCCTGTGGGACTACAGTCATACAAGCAATCCCCGGATTATGAATGAGTTTCGTTCCAAAGTCTGTCTCTAAGTCAAATTTATAGGTAAATCAAAACAGTTCGGTAAGGTTCGTATCTAATGTCAGTTAGTTCAATGTTTTTCTTATTATGTAGTATAGAGCTTACTTTTCTATGTATAAAAAACATTTGAGAAATACTTCCAGATGTATTGTTGTTTGATGTTGTTAAGTGCCGTTGAGTTGGTTCCAAACCATATCGACTCTGTATAGCGTTTCAAAGGAGCAGCTAGTGGGTTTGAACTGCCAACCTTGCAGTTTGCAGTCCAGAGCTTATCCTACAACACCACACCAGAATTCCTCCAGATGCATTAATATGCTAAAAAATCTTTAACATAATAACATAATAATAATGTTTTATGTGCATCACAAAGCAGCATCTCCTTGTTATTATAAGCCATTGTAGCATGTACCTCAAAATTTTTATATAGTAGGCTTTATGAGGGTTAGTTCATAACGACCAGTGGTATGTAAGTTGGACGTTGTAACCTCAGACCACCTAATGAGGGGGTTTCAAAAAGTTTACGGAAAAATTAAATTAAAAGATCATAGAATTTTTCTACAAAATTTGTGAAGCCCACCTGCCTATGCAGTCGCATGTTGCCCAAATGGATGTTCTGTGATACATGACTTTACCCGAATTCTACTCCAGCCGTTCTCTAAGGATGGGCCCAAATGAGAATCTCTGGATAGAAATGCAAAATCTCAGGCCTGACTCCAGAACGACAAAATCAGAATTGATCATGTACAACAATCCTGGTTTTAATATACTTTCTAGATCATGCTGATGTTCCCTCAAGTCTGAAAACCAACTTCCCACGGAATGCTCTATAAATACTGGCAATGCTGAAGACACATTTTGTTCTTTGAATCACCTTTCCTAGTGGAGACCATCTGGCAAAACAGAATTTGGGGGCCCCAGTCACTGAGTCGCCGCCGAGGACTCAGTAGCCTCCCCAAAACCCCTCACTTCCCGCTCTGTCCCCCGCCCCCACCCCACCCCTTCTCCCGCCGCCGACGTCCACAGACGGTTTCCACAGAGGAAAAGGAATCATATCGTATGTCCCCTATTCAGAACCTCTACGCTCTTTCGACCCCTTTGCTGATACAAGATTATATCCATATAAGAATTCAACAGAGAAACGGCAGGAAGACCCTTACTACTGTCCAAGGGATCGCTGATGATTACAATAAAAAGAAACTAGTGAAGGCGTTTAAGAAGAAATTTGTCTGCAATGGTACTGTAATTGAGCATCCAGAATATGGAGAAGTAATTCGGCTACAGGGTGACCAGCACAGGAACAGATGCCAGTTCCTTGTAGACATTGGACTGGCTAAGGACCACCACTGAAGGTTCATGGGTCTTAAGTGCTTGTGGCTTCACAAGCTTAAGTAAGGATTTCCTTGCAATGAGTAGAAAATTTCTCTCGGTCCCTTGTCACAAGTTTAAAACCTCACAATTTGTATAATATAACCATTTGGACTAGTGTAACTCCTTCATACAATAAACTGAAAAGAGCCATAAAAAAAAAAAAAATTAAAAAATAAAAACACCAGAATTTGGCCCTTTTATCCAAGGTGCCTATGGCTCCCATCCATGTGTTCTCCATATTTAATCCTGCTATGCAGTTGTGTGCCGTGGAGTCGGTTCTGACTCATAGCGACCCCTGTACAGGGTTTCCGAGGCTGTAAATCTTTACGGGAGCAGAAAGCCTCATCTTTCTCCTGCAGAACAGCTGGTAGTTTTGAACTGCTGCCCTTGTGGTTCACAGCCTGATTCATAACCACTACGCTACCAGAGCTCCTTAACCCTGCAATGTTGTTGTTGTGAAGTGCTGTCAAGTCGGTTCCAACCCATAGCGACCCTGTATAGTGTTTCCGAGGAGCAGCTGGTGACCTTGAACTGCCGACCTTGCAGTTCAAACGGCTTTGCAGTCTGGCGCATTAACCCACAGTGCCACACCAGGACTCCAATCCTGCTATAGGAGGGGATAATAGAAACCACTTCCAAACCACCATCCTAGGTCAATGATGCACAAAGCTTCTACTAAATTCAAAAGTCTCCATGAAAGCCAACCATAAAGGGAACAAATACTCCCAATAGGCCTGGTTGTGGACTTGATGTGGTACTGTAGGTAAATACTGGACTGCTCAACAAAGGTCACAGACTTAAACCCACCAGGGGCTCCTTGGAAACCCTATATAAAGTCACAATAAGTCAGAACTGACTCCACGGCATTTAGCTACAACAAAAGTAAATATTGTAACTCAGAGAAAAGTGGTTATTTCTGTAGCTGCTTGAAGCCTTCCTCTTCTGCCCAGAAGTGATACTATGAGAAGTGAAAAAAACAAAACAAAAAACTCATGATTCCAACTCACAGCAACCCTGTATAGGGTTTTCCAAGGCTGTAACTCTTTATTGGTGTTCTTAAGTGCTGTCGAGTAGGTCCCGACCCATAGAGACCCTCTATAGGGTTTCCGAGGAACAGCTGGGGAACTTGAACCACCAACCTTGCAGTCAGTCTGGCACATTAACCCACAGTGCCACACCAGGACTGTACTCTTTAAGGAAGCAGAAAGCCTCATCTTTCTCTCTTGGAGTGGCTGATGGGTTTGAACTGCCAACTTTGCAGTTAGCAGTCCAGTGCTTATCCTACAGCACCACCAGAGCATACTTTCATGAGAAGTGAAATTACATAGAAATCAGTAATGCCTAAAGCACTTTATTAAAAAAGACGTAAACGTAAGTTACACTAAGTATAAATAATAGCGCTAATAACATCTCCTTTATCCATCTTTATCTTTGGGCCTGGGAGGATCAAAGCCATCTGATAAAAGCAGTTTCAAAGGAGGTTCTGGTCCCAGGCCTGGGAATGGGTGAGTCCCAACAGGCCTCTCCATCCTCGGTTCCCACATTTCACAACTGTTTCAAAACCAAGACCAAATCCCACGCTAGTGAATTGATCCGATTCAAAGCAAGCCTACAGTACTGAGTAGAACTGCTCCCTAGTGTTCCCAACGCTGTCATCTTTATGGGAGCAGGTCACCAGCTCTCTTCTTCCAATGAGCAGCTGGTGCGCACTTAGCAGCTAAGTACTCTACCACTGTATCACAAGTGTTCCTTTAGAGACTCCGAATCAGCTAACATCATCACTAGAGCTTTTCTGCCAAAGCTATGTAGTTGTTGTTAAGTGTCATTGAGTCAGTTCTGACCCATAGCAATCCTGTATAGGGTTTCCGAGGAGCGGCTTGTGAGCTTGAACCACTGACCTTGTAGTTCAAACAACTTTACAATACAGTGCATTAGCCCACAGTGCCACACCAGGACTCCACCAAAGCTATAGCTTATATAAAAACTAATGGCACTAATTCCAATAGGGGGAGTCCTGGTGTGGCTCTGTAGGATAAACACTGAACTGCGAACTACAAGGTCAGCAAGTCAAACTCACCAACTGCTTCTCGGAAACCATATAAAGGGATCGCTATGGGTTGGAACTGACTTGATGGCACTTAACAACAACAACTTTTCCAATAGTGTCTTAAACAGAGAAAATTATTTTTCCAGTAAGATGTGTCCCATTGCTGTCTGACTTTCCTCCATTCCTAGACGTGCCCTACTGGAATACTTCTACAAATTAAATTGACTTCAGTGAATTTTGATTTAAGCACATTTTATGTATCACAACAGCCATAGATCTAAAGCCTCCACCATCTAGCAGACTGTCGTACTGGTGGTGACTGGTGTGTTGCTATGATGCTAGAAGCTATGTCACCAGTATTTCAAATTCCAGCAGGGTCACCTATGATGAAAAAGTTTCAGTGAAGCTTCCAAACTCAGATCCATTGGGAACAAAGGCCTGATGGTCTACTTCCAAGAATCTGTCAATGAAAACCTGTGGATCACAGTATGTTTTCCAAGACTTGGACTCACTTCCTTTGGATGTATCATCAGAAGAGACCAATGAATAGAGAAGGAAATCATGTCTGATAAAGTGAGAGGCCAGCAAAGGTGAATGAAGCCCTCCAATGTGTGGATGACACAACGGCCTCTGCTGTGGACTCATACAACAACAATCATGAAGATGGTGAAGAACCAGGCAACATTTCGTTCTGTTATGTGTAGAGTCACCCTGAGTTGGAGCCAAGTTGAAAGCAACTAACAACAACAACATGGAAGAGGTGATAAGACAGTGATTGAGAATCAGGAAGCTGGTGGCCAAAGCTGGTGCAAACTCTAAGGCTGGCAGTTCCACCTCAGGATTTGGTGGTACTTCATTATTCAGTGATGGGGGAAGAGAAAAGGTGTCCTGGAGCCTGAGGGGAGGGTTACCTGATGGGTTCAACTGCCTGAAGATGCTGAACAGGGCAGGTGTTCGATGACTGACAGCCATTACTCAGCAACTAAGTTGGCAGATGTGGGAGAAGGCAGAAGGGAAGATATTCAGAGCCCACGATCAGGCAGGCAGCAGATCACAGAGAACAAGATTACCTGGGACATCAGTCTCACTCTTGTGGGAGGAAGAGATGGATCAGAGAGCTGATGTAAAGCTGCCAGGAGAGAAGAATAGGGCATCTGTAGGAGATATATATGTACATATTCTCCCCAGACCCCACCTTTCAGGACCCCTCATGGTTGACTTGGAAGCTGGATATCTCTAACAAACTCCCTGGAGCTGCTGCTGCAGCTCCTCCATGAACCACCCATTGTGTCTTCACTCCACATAGACCTTAGAGGGTAAGCTAGCAGCCACACATCCCTTGTTGTTGTTGTTGTTAAATGCAGTCAAGTCAGTTCTGACCCATAACAACCCTGTATAGAGTTTCCCAAGAGACGCTGGTGACCTTGAACCCTCAATGTTGCAGTTCAAATGACCTTACAGTCTAGCACATTAACCCACAGCACCACACCAGGACTCCCACAAACCCCTTAGATGTTATTATGGAAGGAGTTACATGTCCTAACATCTAAAACAAAACTCCACTACTGGAAGAAATCCCCACCTCTCATCTGTCAGTTTTCCGCACTATGGTGGCTTTTGTGCTGCTGTGAGGCTGGAAGCTAAACCATGAGTGTTTCCAGTACAGGTTTCCCCCACTATCTCACAGTACAGTGTTCCTGTGAAAACTTTCATAAGCCAAAATGGCATAAAGTGAGGAAACAATTACCACTTGCATATCTGGGACGTTTCTTGAGCACTCCCACACCTCAAAAAATAAACTATGAAATAACACATAAAACCTAAAATTACATTGTTGTTGCAGTCGTTGTTGTTTTAGCGACCTCATGTACAACAGAACGAAACACCGCCCAGTACTGCACCACCCTCACAATTGCTGCTACACTTGAGACCACTGTTGCTGCCACTGTGCCAATCCATCTCATTGGGGTCTCCCTCTTTTTCACACTGTTGCTCCACTTTACCAAGCATGACATCTTTCTCAAGGGATTGGTTCTTCCTGATAATATGTCGAAAGTATGAGAGATGAAGTTAAGCCATCATGGTTTCTAAGGAGCATTCTGGCTGTACTTCTTCCAATACACATGGCAGTCCATGGTACCTTTAATATTCTCCTCCAACACCATAACTCAAATGCATCGATTCTTCTACAGTCTTCCTCATTCACTGTCCAACTTTCATATGCATATGAGGCTAGTGAAAATATCATGGCTTGGGTCAAACACACTTAGTCCTTAAACTAACAGTTTTGCTCTTGAACACCTTAAAGAGGTCTTCTGCAGCAGATTTGCCTAATTAGATTTCTTGACTGCTGCTTCCATGAGTGTTGATGGTAGATCTGAACAAAACGAACTCTTTGACAACATCAAACTTTTCTCCATTTATCATGGTGTTACTTATTGGTCCAGAGGGGATGATTTTTATTTCCTTTACATTGAAGTGCAACCCACGCTGAAGGCTGTGGTCTTTGATTTTCATCAGTAACATACAGTAAAATCAGTAATGGTATTTATAAATACACTGCCTACATAAAGTAGAAATAATGTCCATACAGTATGGTTTATGGGAGGAGGACCTTGGCACTATCACTCCTACTGCTCATTGTGGGTACTTTCTCTTTAGCAGCTTGCTGAAAAACAAACATTGAATGCTAGTTTTGCTCTTCATCTTAAAAGTGAAAATCCCTTCTGGATTTCTTTTGGTTGGTGAAACAAGTACTAATTAATATAGGCCTTTTATAAAAGCAAAGTGGCATAAAGCAGGAGCTATCTGTACCAGTCACTCATGAAGACAGGTATCAGAAGAAAAAGAGGAATTATAAGGAGCTTTGGTGGTGTAGTGGTTACAAGTCGGGCTGCTAATGTGAAGGTCAGCAGTTCCAAACTACCAGTCACTCCTCAGGAGAAAGATGAGGCTTTCTAATCCCATAAAGATTTACAGCCTGGGAAACCCTGTGCAGGGTATCTATGAGTTGGAACCAACTCCATGGCACACCACCACCACCATTTTGAATGAATAAGGGCAGGGGTGGTCCTGACCCAATTCAATACTCCATCAAATGTACAGCAAGCCCCTGTCAGTGGAGGCTTATATGTTGCTCTGATGCTGAGCAGGTTTCAGTGAGCATTATAGGCTAAGACAGACTAGGGGGAAAGTCCTGGCAATCTACTCCTGAGGATCAGCCAGTGAAGGCCTTAAGGATCACAACAGTCTGATCCACAAGTGATCATGGGGATATTGCTGGATGGGGCAGCATTATGTTCCGTTGGGCATAGAGTAGCCATGAATCAGGGGCCACCTTGATGACAGGGAACAACAGCAACATTTAAATGATGCCATCCTGAAGGCAGCCCGAAGGTGGCATGAGGAAGTTGTGTCTGGGAAGAGGGGAGGGTATTGAGGGGAGGAGCAGTGGTCCTAAGGACTCTCTAGATGGTGGTGACCTTTGTCCAGGGTAAGCAGGGAGAACAGGACTGAAGATGTAGGGGGAAGTGAGGTGAATGAGAGGCAGCTGCCTCTGTTTACAGTCTCCTCAATTCTTTCGAACTTGGACACCTTTGTAAATGTTCCCATCACTCTTTCTTTATTCTCCACCTCCCTCAGGCAGAACCCACTGTGGATGGGTCCAGAATGGGCCAAATAACTCTTCCACCTCCCCACTCCTATCTCTGCAGAGACTTTTCTCTAGCAATGAACCCCTTTCTCCTCTATCCTCAATCTGTCTTATACATCACTTCTTTCCAACATCAAATAGCTCCCTGCCCTAAGACCAATTCCTTTCTCCCCATATCCCATGGCAATCACACGTATTTAAGAAGTGCTTGTGTTACTGTCTTCATTCTTTCACCTCCCACCCTTAACCCACAGAAAGTCTCCTCTGGCCCTGCCACTCCACCGGTGCATCAGTCAACACTCCTCAGTCCCTCCCTGCAGCCACATCCAATTCACCCAACAGCCTTCCCCACATTTGATTACCCTCCTCCCCAAAGCCATCTCCACTGGGTTCATTGACAACACATTTTTGTGATCCTCCTACCTTGGTCGTCTCCTGAAACTTTGCTGGTTTCCTCTCCTCTGCCTGGGCCTTGTTCCCTTGTTTCCTTATCTCCCCAGTTATACTTTCTCCCTGGGTTGGAAATACCACCCACATGGTGAGGACCACCAGACATACATATCTAGCACAGACCAATCCTCTGAACTCGAAACACATACTGCCTCCCAGCTGCCTGCCCAACATCTCCCCTTCAGAGCCTATATCCACATAGGAGTCACTCTTGACTTTACCTCACTTCCCCACCTCCTTACCCAAACTGCCAGAAAATCTTGTGACTGCATCCTCTTAAGTAAATCTTGCCCAGCTGATCTCCTCACCTCCACTGCCACGTCTCCAGGCCAGGCCACCACCATCCCTCTTCTGGAGTCTCTGTTTCTGTTCCTGCCTTCTCCACTTGAGCTGCTCCAGTCCCTTCCCTGCTCAGTGACTTCAGTGTATTTCCACTGGACTTTGCTGATAACCCTGAGTCCTTAACCAGCATCCTTTGTGTGTGTCCTCTTTGCTTGCTTTTTTCATGCCCTTCTGCTTCTGATCACCCTGCCCCAATCACCCTCAACTTCTCACAGTTCCATGAATTCACAGAGCTCTTTTCTGCTTCAGGACTTTGCTTGTGCTATTCCTTCTGCTTGGAACACTTCACTCCTAATATTTGCTTACTTATCTTGGGTCACAGCCATAAATCCCCCTCCTCAGAGAGGCCTTTCTCTACACCCCATTATGATCATTTGTTTACCTGAGTCTCTCCTTTTCCATGCTTATCACAGTTTGGTTTGCAATATTTGTTTATGTGAATAGTTGTTTAATATCTCTTTCCTCCATTTGCCTGAACCCTGACGGCAGAATCCTATCCATCTTCGACACAATGACAACGTTCTAGCTCTTAGCACCAAGCACAAGGTAGGAGTCTAGTAAATATTTGTTGGATGAGCACTAAATATTTCACAATGACACCCACACATACATGAATATGAAACACACTAAAGTAATTGTCTACTGTAGCTGTTGGTGGCCCATCAGATCCTGTGGACCCCTCTGGAGTCCCACCTGCATCAGGTATTGGTTGCTGTTTCCTAGAACGTTTATAACAGAAATACCACAAGTGGGTGTCTTTCATGAACAGTGATAGAGGTCTAGAAGTCCAAAGGGCACCAGCTATAAAGGAAGGCTTTTTTCTTCCATCGGCTCTGAAGGATGGTCCTTATCTATTGTTAACTTCTGTTCCTATAGATTGACATCTTGTTGTTGCTGTTAGGTGCCGTTGACTTGGTTCTGACACATAGTGCCCCCGCACATAACAGAACAAAACACTGCTCGATCCTATGTCATCCTCACAATTGTTATGTTTGAGTCCATTGTTGCTGCCACAGTGTCAATCCATCTCATTGGGGTCTTCCTCTTTTTCCATGACCTTCCACTTTACGAATAATAATTTCTTTCTCCTGGAACTGATCCCTCCTGACAACACGTCCAAAGAATCAGAGACAAAATCTTGCCACCCTCACTTTTAAGGAGCATTCTGGCTTGGAATCTGTCTTCCCCAATTGTGCTTCCTTGTTTCTGTGCCAAATCTGTTCTTTTATATCTCAAAAGGGATTGGCTTAAGGAAATATGGAAAGCATGTAATAGAAGACATCCCAAGTACATTGAGAAGAATGAGGAGAAAGTAACAAACTCAGCCTGTAACCTTGGTGGGCCAGTTAACGCTTCAATATTCTCGTTTGTGAAACTGTTTACTACTCAGAGCTGCAGCAAAGAATCCAGTGAGCTAATGTGTAAGGAGTTACTTTTTAAAGTGTAAAGGTGTGCTTTAATTTTTATTGTTGTTGTTCTTAAGTGCCCTTGAGTCAGTTCTGACCCACAGTGACCCTATATAGGTTTTCTGAAGAACAGCTGGTGAGCTTGAACCACCGACCTTGCGGTTCAAACTGGTTTTTCAGTCCAGCGCAATTGTCCACAGCACCATACCAGAATATCTGAAGACTATAGTTACACTACCATAAATATCCATAACTCATTGTGGCTGGGGAAGGCGGAAGATTGTGCTTCCCCTGGATGGTAGATATTGAATTTGGGGAGTGGGTGGCTCTTAATGTGCTATCTTTGTACCTTGTAATATTGGGCCATTCCTTCTGTCAGGAGTAGCATTCCAGTATCCATCAAGATGTTCAAGCATCTTGCCATCAAAATCTCCTCTACCCATCCTAATTGAGTTTACCATTCCGACTTGATCCACCAATGAAACCCGTTCAGTAAGTCATTATTGTGCTTGTTGGGGGAAAAAATGATTGCCTTAAGGTACAGCCTGCACTAATATGGCCTCTTTAACATAACAACCCCTCTGTTCTCAGAGAGGATTATATCCACAGTATCTCCATTGCTGCCTAGTCAATTCTGACTCATAGTGACCCTCTTAGACAGAGTAGAGCTTCACCCACAGGTTTCCAAGACTGTAAATGTTTACAGAAGCAGTCTTCCATATCTTTCTCCTGAGGAGACGCTGGTGGGTTCAAATTCCACAAGTATAGGGGTTAGTACTCCGTCACATATTTTGTGTGGGAAGGATAAGTAAATCACAAGAACTGTTAACGGCTCAAAGCTTCCCCATTACTGTGAAGAAAAGACCTCAGACAGTAGAGTTGCCTGGATAGCTACCGTCCACCCTGTGCCTCAAATGAGGTGAACAAGAAGAGTCATTCACACTCCAGAGCTGCCATGAGACCAGGCTGAAGCCAGACTTCACCAGAACCCACGTCTTTGCTTAGCTCCTTCCCATCCTGCTTACCTAGCCAGTGTTTCCTAAGAGCCTGCCTCATAAGTCACATGCTTGAAAATCCCCATCTTTGGCTCAGTACCTATAATGAATGAGAAATGCAATCAATGTCACTGGACACCATGCATGTAATTGTTGCATGGAAT
>NW_006408659.1:8865373-8876741 GCF_000296735.1 Chrysochloris asiatica | reverse complement strand
GCACTTAACAACAGCAAACAACAAAGGGGAGGAAAATACATGTGGAACCAGAGGTGAGAAGGAAAAATTAATTAAGTTAATTAAGTGAGACAAGAGCATGCCCATTCCAAAAACTAAGGTGGCTGAGTCACTCAACTCTGCATCTTTGGCCCACTTCAAAAAATTGCTGAATGAATGATAGGAGAGGAGAGAGAGACAAAACAAACTAGCTGCCAAGTTGATTCATAACAGCCCCCTGTGTTACACAGTAGAACTACTCCAAAGGGTTTTCTTAGCTGAAATCTTTATGGAGTCAGATCAACAGGCATTTCTTCTTCAGTGCTACTGGGTGGCTTCCAACCACCAATATTCAGGCTACTGTTGTTGTTGTTGTTGTTGTTAAGTGGCATCAAGTTGAGTTCTGACTCACAGCAACTCTGTATAGGGTTCCCAAGGAGCAGCTGGTAGGTTTGAACTGTCGACCTTGTGGTTCACAGTCCAGTGCTGATACTGCAGAGCCACACCAGGATTCCTTTTGCAAATCATTTGTACCATGCAGTGACCTTGGTGAGGAGAAGGGAAGAAGCCTGGTATTCACTCATCCCAACTCTGGAACCCCACATGCAGCCAACTCTGCTGTTCTGCAGGAGATGCAAAACTCTACAACCCCTTTGGGTTTCCCTTTTAGTGGCTAAATGGGTCCCGCGAATCCAGAAAGGGCTTGCTGGACCCCAATCCTATAAAAATGGATCCAAACTCCCTCACCCAGTTGCCATTGAGTCAACTTTGACGTGGGCAACTCCATGTCAGAGTAGCACAGTGCCCCATAGAGTTTTCAATGGCTGAACTTTCAGAAGTCAATCTCCAGGCTTTTCAGTTAGCAGCTGAGTAGATGAATCGTTTGCACCACCCAGGGACTCCAAGTCTGTTCAAAAGGAGGGGAAATGGGTACTAGGCTCCTAAGCCTTCTTTGCCCAACCAGCCCAGCCAGTGTTCTACAACATAATCCTCTGTTAATCGCTAGCTATAATACTGGGTAAAGCCATTTTTAAGATCCTGGCCCCCTACGGTCATAGCATTTGAGATACATAATTCTGTTGCCATGGTGACACAGTGACAGCTCGATTAATAAATCCTCTGGGAGCAAATCAGCTTTAACAAGGAGCAAACTGAGGGGAGATTCCATAACCTTCTCAGTACAAAGTTGGGGCCAGTGGAGGTGAGAGGGGGTGAGGAGGTGGATGAATCATCACCTCTCTTAACGTGACATTTCCTGGGACTTTGGATTTTATGAATCAGCCCTACCTCTGAAAGGTGCCTGTATCTCTCTTTTATGCAATAACTGCCAGTTATTATGCAAGCCTGCCTGCTTGCATAATTAATAAGCTAATCCTCCCAGCCAACTATTACCGGGAAGATCCTCTACAACAACTGGTAAATGGTACTTTGCCCAACAAGATGCTAAGAGTGTCAAGAATGCAACTTCTTAAAGGAAACGCAAGAAGAAAACAACTCAGGGATAAACACTACTGAGGTAAATCCAATCAGGGACCCAAGATGGAATCTAGCCAGCATTTTTAAGTAAGCAGATTTGGAAAGTCAAATAATTCCTATGAGTCTGTCCGTTCTAGTCCACATAGTTCTATATCAAATAGAATTCAGGCCAATGAGCATGCTTGACACACAGATGTTGTTGTTGTTGTTGTTATCTGCCATGGAGTTGGTTCCAACTCATAGCAACCCTGTACTAAGGGTTTCCAAGGCTGTAAATCTTTACAGGAGTAGAAAGCCTCATCTTTCTCCGCTGGTAGTTTCGAACTGCTGACCTTGCAGTTCATAACCCGATTAGTAACCAGTACGCTACCAGAGCTCCTTTGACACACAGATAGTGGTTTCTAAATACCATTCCACTAAAAGGAAGCAGGGATGTGTGGAGAAATGGCCCACTCTGAGACTAGAGAAGGGCAAGAATAAGGTGGTCCTGGAACATCTTGTGCCAGAAAGCAAGAATGTGATAAGAAGGGGGTTGTATCAAAAAGATCACAGACCCTGCTTTGAAAGGGTTCATAGTGGCCAAATTTGGGACAATTTGAGTACCAAAATCATTATAGAAAGTGGTACAAAAGGTCAAGTGCTTGGTTGCTAATCCACAGGTTGGAGGCTTGAGTCCACCCAGAGATGTTTCAAAAGACAGACCTGGAGATCTGCTTCCGGAAAATCAGCCGCTGAAAATTCTGTGGAGCACAGCACTATTCAGATACACATGAGGTCACTGTAAGCTGAAACTGAGTTGACATCAACTAGTTTGCTTTCTTAAATATGTTACTGTTGTTGTGCGACATTGAGTTGGTTCCAATTCATAGCGACCCTGTATAGAGTTTCCAAGGATCAGTTTGAGGTTTGAACCACTAATCTTATGGATAGTGTTGTTGTTGTTGTTATGTGCCGTGGAGTCAATTCTGACTCATAGCGACCCTGTACAAGGTTTCCAAGGCTGTAAATCTTTATGGGAGCAGAAAGCCTCATCTTTCTCCCGCAGAACAGCTGGTAGTTTCGAATTGCTGACCTTAAGGTTCGCAGCCCGATTCGTAACCACTACGCTGTCCAGTGCTTATCCTACAGCACCCACCAGGACCCAAAAATATGCTATATTGTTGTTATGTGCCGTCAAGTTGGTTCCTAGTCATAGTAACCCTGTATAGGGTTTCCAAGGAGCTCCTGGTGAGTTTGAACTGCTGACCTTAGGGTTCAAACTGACCTTGTGATCCAGTACTTATCCACAAACTGCAAAGACTGATCCAAGCAGAGGTTTGTTCCTTTGTACATGGGATCATCACGAGTCAGGAGCCAACTTGACAGCAACTAACAACAACATGTCACCCAGCCCAGTGATTCCACTATGGACCTCTTTTTTCACTTTTCTCCTAGAAACCCCTGTCTTCTCATTTATACCACATTCAACAGTCCTGGTGTGGCACTATGGGTTAATGTGCCAGACTGCAAAGCCATTTGAACTGCAAGGTCCATGGTTCAAGCACACCAGCTGCTCCTCGGAAACCCTATACAGCGTCGCTATGAGTCAGAACTGACTCAACAGCACTTAACAACAATAATACAATGTTAGAAAATAAAAAAGCCCTGGTGAGGCTGTGGTTTAGGTATTGGGCTGCTTATCTAAAGGTAAGGAGTTCACGCCCATCAGCAGCTCCTTGGGAAAAAGATGAAGCTGTCTGCTCCCCAAAAGATTTACAGTACCAGAAACTCTACATAGGGGCACTATGAGTCGGAATGGGTTCAAGGGCAGTGGGTTTGGTTTGGTTACTATGGGCCAAGCATTGTGTTAATAATGGGGAATGTAAACGTGGGCAAAACACAGCAAAATCCCTGCCCTTGTGGAGCTCAAAGGCTAGTGGGGATCTGGCATAATAAAACAAACCTATGACTACCTATTGAGTCCCAGTGTGGTGCTGTGGGTTAAGGACTGAACTACAAGATCAGTTTGAACCGCAAGGTCATCAGTTCAGGCTCACCAGCCACTCGCTGCAAGCTATAGGTCACTATGGGTAACTATGGGTCAGAACTGACTCAACGGCAGTTAACAATATCAACATGACTACCGTTTTTTTCACATATAATGCACCCACACACCCATGCATCTAGTGCACATATGGCACCAGCACAAAAGGAGATTGCACAGTTTACAAAAACCATATAGTGTGTTATTTGCGTAAAATACAGTGCATGCCTATCCACCCTTCTGTAGGATTGTCATACTGTGGTGATTTGTATGTTGCTATCATGCTGCAAGTATGTTACTGGTATTTTAAATACCATCATCATCCATGGTGGACAGGTTTCAATGGTGTTTCCAGACTAAGACTAGAAAGAAAGGCCTGGCAATCTACTTCCAAAAATGAATTAATGAAAGCCTTCTGAATAAACAAAACATTGTCCAACTCATTTGCTTTGAACATCAAGAGGGATCAGTCGTTAGAAGGGAACATCATGTTTGGTGAAGTAGAGGGCCGAATACAGTTGGCAATACCCTCGATGAGATGATTGCACAATTGCCACAGTGATGGACGCAAAAGGCTTCCGGTGACTGTGAGGACACAGAGGACACAGAATCAGGCATGTTTCCTTCTATCGCCGTGAGTTCAAGTTGACATAGCAGCAGCTCACTCACTCTCGCTCTCTTTCTCACGTTCTCTCAATCCATGACTATATTTAAAGTGCAACTCTGAGGAAATAACACTTGTACTGAGATTAGAGAGAAAGGGAGGTGTTAGCTAAGCTAAGAACAGAAGGGAAGAACTTGATCAGGACTTAGTCTAATTTACTCTCGTATATGTAGAATATTGACTATGGTCCAAGGCCTTTTGTTCTTGTTTAGGGCATCATGATTCTAAACAAAGATCTCCTACAAATTGTGTTGCATATGAGGGAAATGAGTCCCAGCTACAGTGAAGTCTTACATCTTGCTTCCTGAAGATGTCAAGCACTCCTAAAATGAGTGACAAGCCTTTTATTTGACCTG
Source organism: Chrysochloris asiatica (assembly GCF_000296735.1). Taxonomy (NCBI): domain Eukaryota; kingdom Metazoa; phylum Chordata; class Mammalia; order Afrosoricida; family Chrysochloridae; genus Chrysochloris; species Chrysochloris asiatica. The sequence goes on along the minus strand of NW_006408659.1, from coordinate 8,872,225 downwards.
TGGCCTGAATGGAGACCAAGGAACTAGCTGCAGTCACTCAAATTCCTCCCCACTTCGCTTATCCAGAGAAAGAACACACTCAGTGCTAGCAGCTATGGACTTGAGATGTTTGCAGTGGAATGGCAATAATAGCTGAGGTTTCTAGCATCACACTTCAAAGCCAGCAATTTCCCAGAAAGCTACAATCTTCAGAGGAATCTGACTCAAAACAGGGAGGCAAAAAAGAAACTAAAGGAAATTCTCTCCAGTCTTGGAAAGGCCTCAACATTTTTTTGAATTCACTGTATAACCACCTCTGTGCTTTGTCTCCATTCTTCAATATTTAAAAAAAAAAAAAAGATGTCTGCCAGATTAAATTAACCACTTGACCAATTTATGTCCTAGGATTAAATGCTTTAATTGTCCTTAATAATCATAACTATCAACCTGGTTTTGTTTAATGGTTATACAACTGCTTGTCTATAATAATCCTTCTCTGGGAGAAATACGAGCTGTATTTGTTTTTTCCCCAGGTAGGTGAAATACTGTGCTACACAGAGTGCTGAACCAAAGCAAAGAGTCATGCTTGTGTTCACCAGAACAACATGAGCTTAAAAATAAGAGATTGGAAGAAAAGTCCACACAGAATTCTTCTTTCAAGAAAGCTGGCAAACCATGGAGATCCTACATAGATTTTGCAAAACCAAAGCAAATCTTTTAGAACACTTTTTCCTCTACACATACAGGGGGCTTCAATAAGTCCATGGAAAATGGAATGAAAAGACAATGGAATTTTTCCACAATCTTTTTGAAGCCCTCACATGTAGCATTCAAGGTCAGTTTTTGTTGTTGTTGTTAAGTGCCGTCAAGTTGGTTCCAGCTCAGAGTGACCCTGTATAGGATCAGCTGGTAAGCTTGAACCATCAACCTTGCAATTCAAATAGCTTTGCAGGCTGTCGCATTAACCCACAGTGCCACACCAGGCCTCCTCAAGGTCAGTAGGCAAATAAAAATTATTTTTCATAGATTTAAAGATATATGGAATGGATCCTCTTTGCATTCTGAATGAGTTCTAATTCTCTTTCCAGATGATACTTAAAACTAGTATGTCTGGAAATAATAGCCCATTCTCTTTGTCTCCCAGCATGGCATTTTTCACATTAAATTTCCACATCTATCCAAATGGCTGACCTGCTAATTGAAAGAAATGTTGGTGGTTCAAACCCAGCCATTGACTTTGTGGGAACAAGATCTAGCAGTATGCTTCTATGAAGATCAGTCTAGAAAAATGACAGCACTGTTTTCCATCCCATGGAGTCGCTGCAAGCCAAAATGGACTCAACAGTATTAAACAGCAACCATCTGGGTTACTGAAGTCTGCTGGCTATTGTTGGGTGTCATTGAGTCCGTTCTGACTCATAGGGATCCTGCATACTCTAAAACTCACTGCTATGGTGGAACCCATTGTTGTAGCCACTGTGCCAATGGATCTCGTTATGGGTCCTCCTCTGTCTCACTAAACCAATACTTTACAGAATCTGCTGTCCTTCGTTACAGTCCCCCCTAATAACATGTCCAAAATACGTGAGACAAAGTTTTGCCATTCTTACTTCAAAGAAGCATCCTGACTTCTTCCAACACAAGTACTTCTTCCAACACAAATTGGTTCATTCTTCTGGAAGTCCATGGTGTATTTAATATTCTTTGCAAACATCAAAAATTCAAAGGCATCATTTCTTCTTTGGTCTTCCTTATTCATCGTTTAGCTTTCACATGCGTATGAGGCAATTGAAAATATGGTGGCTTGGGTCAGACCCACCTTAGTTCTCAAAGTGCTCTTTAACAATTTAAAGAGCTCTTTTGTAGCAGATTTGCCCAATACAATATGTCATTTGATTTCTTGACTGCTGCTTCCATGGGCATTAATTGTGGATCCAAATAAAATGAAATTATTGATAGTTCCAATCTTTTCTTCAGTTATCATGATGATGATTATTGGTCCAGTTGTGAGGATTTTTGTTTTCTTTATATTGAAGTGTGGGATGTTGAACTATGGGATGATATCAAGAACATCATACAGGAAGAAAGCAAAAAGTCATTAAAAAGACAGAAACAAAGAACAGACCAAATGGATGTCAGAAGAGACTTGGAAATTTGCTCTCCAGCTTAGAAATGCTAAAGCAAATAGAAGAGGAAATAAAAGAGCTGAACAGAACATTTCAAAGGGCAGCTCAAGAAGACAAAATACTGAAATGAAATGTGCAAAGACCTAAAGTTAGAAAACCAAAAGGTAAAAGCATGTTTATGATTTCTCAAGTTGAAAGAACTGAAGAAAAATTTAAAGCCTCAACTTGTAATATTAAAGGGTTCTATAGGAGTCCTGGTGTGGCATTGTAGGATAAGCTCTGGACTTCAAAGTCTGTTTAAAATGCAAGGTCAATAGTTCATTTACACCAGCTGCTCCTCAGAAACCCTATACAAGGTCACTATGTATCAGAACCAACTAGAAGGCAGTAAATAACACAACATGGGCAAAATATTGAATGATGCAGAAAGCATCAAAAGAAGATGGAAGGAATACAGAGTAACTGTACCAAAAATAAACTGTCAATGTTAACCCATTTCAAGAGGCAGCATATGATCAAGAACCAATGGCACTAAAGGAAGAAGTCCAAGCTGCATTGAAGGCATTGGGAAAAAGCAATACACCAGGAATTGACAGAATACAAATGGGAATCTTTCAACAAATTCATGCAGCACTGGAGGCGTTCACTCATCTACACCAAGAAATTTGGAAGACAGCTACCTAGCCAACCGATTGGAAGAGCTCATTCCAAAGAGAGGTGACCCAACAGAATGCAGAAATCATTGAACAATTTCATTAATATCACATACAAGTAAAATTTTGCTGAAGGTAATTCAAAAACAGCTGCAACATTATGTCAACAGACAACTCCCAGAAACTCAAGCTGGATTCAGAAAAGGACATGGAACTATGAATATCATTGCTGATGGCAGATGGATCTTGTCTGAAAGCAGAGAATACCAGAAAGATGTTTACTTGTGCTTTATTGACTGTGCAAAGACTTTTGTCTGTGTGGATCATGACAAGCTATGAATAACTTGCAAAGAATGGGTATTCCAGAACATTTGATTGTGCTTATGAGGAACCTGTACATAGAAAAAGAGGCGATTGTTAGAACTAGAGGATACTGAAAGATTTAAAATCAAGAAAGGTGTGAGCCAGGGTTGTATTCTTATATCATACTTACTGAATTTGTATGCTGAGAAAATAATATGAGAAGATGGATTCTGTGATGAAGAAAGTAGTATTAGGATTGAAGTTAACAACATTCAATATGCCGATGATACAACCTTGCTTGCTGAAAGCAAAGATTCTGAAGATCAAAGACTATAGCCTTCAGTGTGGGTTGCACCTCAATATGAAGAAAACAAAAATCCTCACAACTGGACCAATAAATAATGTCATGATAAATGGAGAAATGATTGAAGTTGTCAAAGACTCCATTTTCCAGCTGATAAGAAGAGAGGGCATATGCATAAGAACGCCCACACTTGCAGATAATACCCACTTGTCCTGGCTTCAGTGACTACATGATCAGAAGTAAAAAGAAGAGCGGGGGGCGGGGGGGAAGTGTTCTCATACAATTTGATGAACTTGACTTACACCTATGGAAGCAGTAGCTCAAAAGAGGGAACAAATCCTTACAGCAAAAATAATTCCCACACCCTCCACACACAGAGTAGACAGGGATGGGCAACTTGGACATTGGCTATCCAAAATAGGGGCTGGGGGGCTACAAAGGCAAGAAGTGATGGCTTACAAGCTTTCAAGAGGGAACCTAGATCCAGAGGGCCTGGAGGAAGGTAGAATTTCCAGTGAGTAGTATTCAATCTGTCTAGGTGGGACTGATGCAATGAAATGCAGACGGGTCTCTTGTGATACAACAGTGAATAATTTTTATCAGGACTGATTGTGAGCGTTGGAAATGTAAAGGTAGACATTTTATAGCAAGGAGGGGAGTGATTAACTTTTCAGTCTAGGAGCAGAGGTCCCTAGGACCATCAAGGGAGAAGAGCAGAGACTGGGACCCTACCCAGAGAAGCAGTTATGCCTGAAATGGAGGCAGAGATGATGATGTGGAGCAATGGAGCAGCTGGAGACTTTAGATCCAGAGAGGGAGAGCGACTTTGTGCTGAAGACCTGGGGAGTATGGGAGGCAGGATTGCAGGATATACCCTTTGGTTGGTTGATGATGCATGGAAGGGCAATGAGACGATATACAAAAGAATGAATATAAAATTAATGCTCTCTCATGTAAACTATCACATAATTCACAATAAAACATTTAAGGAAAAAAAAAAAAAAAGACTCCAATTTCTTTGGATCCACCATCAACACTAACAGAAGCCATGGTCAAGAAATCAAACAACATATTGCATTATGAAACTCTACTGCACAATATCTCTTTAAAGTATCAAAGAGCAAAGCTATCAGTTTGAAGACTAAGGTGTGCCTAACCCAAGCCATAGTACTTTCAATCACTTCATATCATGTGGAAGTTGAATAATGAATAAGGAAGACCATAGAAGAATTGATAAATTTGAGTTATGGGGTTGGAGAAGAATATTGAAAGTACCATGGACTGCCAGAAGATCAAACAAATCTGTGTTAGAAGAAATACAGCCAGAATGTTCCTTAGAAGTCAGGATGGTGAGACTTGGTCTTTCATATCTCAAACATATTATCAGAAGGGGCAAGTCCCTGAGAAGCCTACCATGCTTGGCAAAGTGGAGGATCAGTGAAAAAAAGGAAGAGCCCCCTTAGTCCTCAAACTGACCTCTTTGCTCTTTAACACTTTAAAGAGGCCTTTTCAGGAAGATGTGCCTAATGCAATATATTGTTTGATTTATTGACTGCTCTTTCCATGACCACTGATTGTGGTGGTGGTGGTGGTTATGTGCCGTGGAGCTGATTCTGACTCATAGCAACCCTGTACAGGGTTTCCGAGGCTGTAAATCTTTACGGGAGCAGAAACCTCATCTTTCTCCTGCGGAACAGCTGGTAGTTTTGAACTGCTGACCTGATTGTAGATTCAAGGAAATTAAAGTCTTTGACAACTTCAATCTTTTCTCCTTTTACCATGTTATTTATTGGTCTAGTTGTGAAGATTTGTGTCTTCTTTACATTGAGTTGCAATCCATACTGAAGGCTGTTGTCTTTGAACTTCATTAGTAAGTATTTCAAGTCCTCTTTGCTTCCAAAATTGTATCATCTGCATACTGCCAGTTGTTAATGAGTATACCTCCAGTCCTGATGCCACAGTTTTCTTCATATATAATCCAGCCTCTCAGATTATTTGTTCAACATGTAGGTTGAAAAAGTATGGTGAAAGAATGCAACCCTGGCACAATGTTTCCTGATTTTAAACCATTCAATATACCCTTGTTCTGTTCAAATAACTGCCTCTTGGTCTACGTAAAGATTCCTCATGAACACGATTAAGTGCTCTGGAAAACCCATTCTTTGCAATGTTATCCATAGTTTTTTATAATCCACACTTTCTAATGCCTTTGCATAGTTGATAAAATACAAGTAAATATCTTTCTGGTATTCTCTGCTTTCAGCCAAGATCCATCTGGCATCAGCAATGATATCCCTCATTCCATATCCTCTTCTGAATCCAGCTTGAATTTCTGGCAATGTCATGCTACAACTGTTTTTGAATTATCTTCAGCAAAATTTTACTTTTGTGTGATATCAAGGATATTGTTCTATGATTTTCACATTCTCTTGTAAATATGCACAAACCTGGTTCTCTTCTAATTGGTTGGTCAGGTAATTGTCTTATAAATTTCTTGACATAGATGAGTGAGCACCTTCAGTGCTGCATCAAGTGGTTGTCCATCCTTTGTTTCAATTAAACGTCAGGTTCAGGAGCATCTTTTTGCAGGTGAATGTTTATATTGACTCCCATTCTTATTCCTGAGTGAAATTTGGAGGGTTTTCTTTTGTGCGTTTTTAGGTTTTTATTTTAACTTTATGGTGTCATTTTTTTTTTAAATCCAGAGTTAGTAAGAGGAGACTTCATTTAAAAGGGTACCAGATACTACCCAAAGCAATTTACACATATAATGCAATCCCAATCCAAATCCCAACGACATTCTTCAAAGAGATGGAAAAAACAATTACAAACTTTATATGGAAAGGAAAGAAACCCAGGATAAGCAAAGCTCTGCTTAAGAAGAAGAATAAGGTTGGAGACCTCTCACTCCCTGACTTCAAAATTTACTACACGGCTACAGTGCTCAAAACAGCTTGGTACTGGTACAATGACAGATACATAGATCAATGGAACAGAGTCGAGAATGAAGAAATTAACGCATCTACAAACAGCCAACTGATTTTTGACAAAACACCTAAATATCTCGCATGGGGAGGTGGTAATCTTTTCAACAGATGGTGCTGGCAGAACTGGAAAACAATACGCAAAAGATTGAAACAAGACCTTCACCTCACACCTTATACAAAAACCAACTCAGCATGGATTAAGGACCTAAATATGAATCCCAGAATTATGAAGTCCATCAATGAAAAAACAGGGACAAATGTGAGGGCACTAATTTAGGAAATACACAGACTATAAAACATTTTGAAAACCACACAAACAAAAGTAGACAAAATAGATGAGTGGACATACTGAAAATTAAAAACTTATGTGCATCAAAAGACTTCACCAGAAGAGTAAAAGGGGAACCCACAGAATGGGAAAAAATCTTTTGCAATGACATATCAGACAAGGGACTCATTTCTAAAATATATAGGAAATTACAACACCTCTACAAGAAAAA
>NW_006408659.1:8855120-8862943 GCF_000296735.1 Chrysochloris asiatica | reverse complement strand
AAAAAAAAAAAAAAAGGGTACCAGGCTACTGTAATAAAGTGGGAGAATGGTACTGTTGCAATTGGGAGAACACTGTAACCATAAGATCTATAAGGATTAGGAAAGTAAGACTTTTCTTTTATGTTGTCATTGCTGTTAAATGCCTTACAGTTAGTAGTCCAGTGCTTAGTTGTTGTTAAGTGCCATCAAGTTGATTCTGACTCATAGCGACCCTGTATAGGGTTTCCAGGGAGCAACTGGTGAGCTTGAACCATTGACCTTGTGGTTCAAACTGATTCTGCAGTCCATCGCATTAACTCACAGCACCACACCATGACTCCAGGATCCTTAGTAAGACTTTGAAAATGTGAGATGCTCGCCCAATTAAAAATGGTCACTGCCAGTCATTAACCCACAGCACCAGACTGCAAAGCCATTTGAACTGCAAGATTTAGTGGTTCAAGCTCACCAGCCATTCCTTGGAAACCCTTTCCAGGGTTGCTATGGGTCGGAACTGACCTGATGGCACATAACAACAACAACCAGTCAATATGAAAGGCATTGAATAGCTTGATAATAATATAAATAAGATACGTGGCACCTGTGTGAGGGTGGTGGTGGTGGTGATTATGTGCCATGAAGTCAGTTCCAACTCATAGTGACCTTGTTATTCTGAAGAGCAGTTGGTGAATTTGAACCGCCACTGTTGTGGTTCAAACCTACCTTGTGGTCAAGTGCTTATCCTACAGTGCCACCCCAGGACTCTAGGTCTTTAGTGTCTAATGCATCAAATCTGTTCTTGAAATAGTCTCTAAATATGCTCAATGTCACATTTTAGTTCTCATGGACTTGTTTTAAGTTTCTTCAGCTTCAGCTTGAACTTACATATGAGCAATTGATTGTCTCTTCTACAGCCTGCCCTTGGCCTTGTTTTGGCTGAGATATGAGGCCTTTTCACCGTCTCTTTCCACAGATGTAGTCATTTGATCTCAGTATGGAATCTGGTGAGGTTCGTGTGCGTAGTTGCCTTTTATGTTATTTGCAATGAAGAAATCATTGGTCTTTCAAAATTCTATCATGTAATCAGCATCATTTCTATTACCAAGGCCATATTTTCCAACTACTAATTCCAGTCTTAGGAGCTCTGGTAGCGTAGTGGTTACGAATCGGGCTGCGAGCCACAAGGTTAGCAGTTCGAAACTACCAGCGGTTCCGTGGGAGAAAGATGAGGTGGTCTGCTTCCATAAAGATTTACAGCCTCGGAAACCCTGTGTAGGGTCGCTATGAGTCAGAAGTGACTCCACGGCACATAACAACAACAACAATTCCAGTCTTACAGTATTACAACCACTAGTAATTATCAATTCATTTTGATTGCATGTTTGATCAATTTCAGATTGAAGACATTGGTAGAATTCTTCAATTTCACCATCACTAGCTTTATTCAAATGATGATGGGATTAAGTGGTCTTCCTTGTAGGTGTATGAATATTATCTTATCACAGTCAGCAAAGCTGGTAGTTTCAAACTGCCAACCTTGAGGTTGGCAGCCCAATTCATTATTTGTTGTTGTGAAGTGCTATAGAGTCGGTTCCGACCCATAGAGACCCAGTATAGGGTTTCCAAGGAGCAGCTGGTGAGCTTGAACTACCAACCTTGCAGTTCAAACAGCTTTGGAATCTGGGGCATTAACCCACAGCGCCACACCAGGACTCCAATTCATTATTGTTGTTGTCAAGTGCCGTCGAGTCAATTCCAACCCATAGCAACCCTGTATAGGGTTTCCAAGGAGCAGCTGGTGAGCTTGAACCTCCGACCTTGCATTAGTAGTTACCTATTATTCCACAGGAGTTGTGGTGTGGCGCTGTTAGTTAATGTGCCAGACTGCAACCAAAAGGCCAGTGTTTCAAGCTCACTAGCCACTCCTCAGAAACCCTACATATGGGTTGGAACTGACTCGACGGCACTTAACAACAACAACAATTATTCCACAAATTTCTCCAAAATCTGATAACTTAAGACAACAAAATATTACTTTCTCATAGCTTCAGGAGAGTCCTGGTATAGCACTGCAGGGTAATGTGCTAGACTGCACGGTCAGTTTGAAACACAAGGTCAGTAGTTCAAACCCACCAGCCGCTCCTTGGAAACCCCATAGGTGATCGCTATGGGTTGAAACCAACTCAACAGCACTTAATAACAACAACATAGCTTCTCTGGGACTGGAATACAGGAGTATCTCAGTTCTGGCTCAGGATCTTGCATGATGGGTGGGAAGAAGATTCATTTCCTAACTCCCATGGCTGTTTCGGGGAAGCTTCAGTTCCTTTCTACATGGGCTTCTCTATTGGGGATATTCAGGAAATGATAGCTGAGTTGCTTCAGAATGATCTGAGAAAGAGATAAAGACAGAGAGACAGAATAAAAGAGAAAGAGAGAGGGAAAAAACCACAGTGTCTTTTATGATATAATCCCAGAAGTGACCTAATGACCTCTCTTCTGCTACAGTCTATTGGTCACACAAGCCTACTCTGCAATGTGGGAGGGACCATACAAGACTGTCAACACCAGCAGTGGGGGTCATTGGAGGTTGTCATGGAGGGTGGGCACATTTTTTAAATGATTATTTCCTGGAACTAGTTTCCTTCTTTAGATTAATAAATTTTCTATTTTATCACCGTTTATCTCTAGTATTGCATTTAGTGTTCTTCATCAGTTATCTGATACTGGACCTCTTTCCTCAATGTTTACTTCTTTTTTCTCTCATCTTTTTCTTTACATTCTGGGGACTGTCTCAAGTTTTTTTCTCCATATTACTGATTTGATTTTTATACAGTATTGATTATGCTGTGCTACATTTTCTTTAGACTTAAATTCTGGATCTAGACCCCTTCCTTATATTTTAATCCCATTTATAATTGCTTAGGCATCCTGGTGTGGTACTGTAGGATAAGCACTAGACAACAAAGTTGGCTTGAACTGCAAGGCCAGCAATTCAAACCCACCAGCTGCTCCTTGGAAGCCTATACAGGGTGGCTGTGAGTTGGAACCAACTCAGTGACACTTAACAACAACAACAATAATTGCTTAAGTGAGCAACAGTTAAGTCCTGGGCTGTTAACTGAAAGGTTAGGCATTTGAACCCATTCAGTGGCTCTGTGACAGAAAGACCTGGATATCTGTTTCCATAAAGATTGTTGTTGTTGTTGTTAGGTGCCATCGAGTCAGTACCGACTCATAGCGACATTATGCACAGTAGAACGAAACACTGCCCTATCCTGGGCCAACCTCACTACTGTTGCCACGCTTGAGCCCACTGATGCTGCCACTTTACCAATCCATCTCGCTGGGGGTCTGCCTCTTTTTCTCTGACCCTCCACCTTACCAAACATGATATCCTTCTCCAGAGACTGGTCCCTCCTGACAATATGTCCGAAGTATGAGAGACAAAGTTTGGCCATCCTGGCCTCCATAAAGATTATAGGCTAAAAAGTCTTGTGGGGTAGTTCAACTCTGTCACAGAGGGCTGCTAGAAGTCAAAATCTACTCAACAACAGTGACTAATCACTTGCTTGTTGAATGACCATCTGCCATTCATCTTGTACTTCAAGTCTATATTCTAATTTTACTGAGAACACATTGCAGGTGCTTTCTACAATTTACTTCTCTTTTTGGAATTAAATATTGTTCTAAAGAACCTCTGTATTTTGATTACTATATTCTCCATCTTTTAGCTTTGAAATGTTTTCTTAACTGCTGCATTGTTATTGCTGTTGTTAAGTGCCGTCGAGGAGTCTGTTCCAACACAAAGCGATCCTGTATAGGATTTCTGAGGAGCGATTGGTGGGTTTGAACCACTGACGTTGCAGTTAGAAGTCCAGTGCTTATCCTACAATACCATACCAGAACTCCACATTGTTGTTTTTGTTGCTAAGTGCCGTCAAGTCAGTTCTGACTCATAGCAACCCTGTATAGGGTTTCCAAGGAGCAGCTGGTGAGTTTGATCTACTGACCTTGTGGTTCAAACAAACCTTGCAGCCCAGTGCATTATCCAGGTGCACACACCAGGACTCCACATCAGTTGTGTTTTTTTCCAATTTGTTTTCTAAGTTTTGAACCAAGAAAAGTCTATTTGCTACTGGTTTTTGGACTGCGGAAAAGGAAACTATTTTCCCTCACTGTTTGCTCTTTGTTACAGTATTTTCCTCTCTCAGTTCTTAGGCTACAGGGCAAGCCAATAGAAACTTGCATTTCCAGTTCTTCAATCCCAACCTGGCAGGAGAAAAAAGGAAAGCAGTTCCACACACGTTTCTAGCCAGGAAACTTGATCTCTTCACTTTTCTGCTAGATAAAAGTACTAGGTAATGAAGTAGCTCCCTGTTTGTAACTTGCTGTATATTGTTATTGTTAAGTGCTGTTGAGTTGGTTCCAACTCATAGCGACCCTATATGGGATTTCCAAGGAGTGGCTGGTGAATTTGAACCACCGATCTTGTGGTTCAACCAACTTTGTAGTCCAGTGCATTAGCCCACAGCGCCACACCAGGATTGTATGGCCTATGCCAAATTCAAGGCAGGAGTCTACCCTCCCTCTTTTCTAAGGCTGCTGTTTCATTTTGGCTAAGGCCAACTCTGTAAATGTTGGGCAAAACGGAACCCTTGCCTCCATCTCTCACCATTCTTATTAGAGGATTCCATCTAGATCTTTGGTGTCTCTGGGTGATGCATATCTGCTTGGCTGCTAACCAAAAAGTTAGTAGTTCAAGTCTACTCAAGAGCTCCTAGAAAGAAAGGCCTGGTAATCTACTTCTGAAAAACCATCCTTTGAAAACTCTGTGGAACACAGTTCTACTCTGATATACATGGGATCACCATGCGTTGGAGTCTGTGCAATAGCAATTGTGTTTTGTTGTTGCTGTTGTTGTTGTTAATCTGGGTCTTTGCCATTTTATAGCAGGGAGAGCAGACAGCCTACTTGTAATCTCTTCTTCAGTGTAGTTCTACCTTTACCACATCTAACACACACTTCTTGAAATTTCTGGCATAGGATTTCATTCCTTTATGGCTAAGATTATTTTCCCCTTCTCTTCATATTTAAGTGGTCATTTTTAGAGGTATTAGTGACTGTAAGGGAGCACAGTCGCTTCATAGAATAAGCACTGGACAGCAAACCACAAGGTTGGAGGTTCGAGCCCACCAACTGATCTGCAGGAAAACAGGGTTGCTGTGAGTCGAAACTGACTCCAGGGCACTTAACAACACCAAAGGGATTGTAAGGGAATGAGAAGGGAGTAAGAGGTGGAGGAAGTCATCTCACTGTCTTCACAGGAAGAAATGTCATCATTTCTAACTTAATATAATCTCTTTAAAGTATTAAAAGTTAATGATGGTTGCTTTGAAGACGAAGGTGCCCCTGACCTAAGCCATGGTATTTTCAGTCGCCTCATATGGATTCAAAAGCTGGATAGTGACCAAAGAAAATTGTAGAAAAATTAATGCATTTGAATTATGGTATTGTTGAAAAATATTCAATATTGCTATGGCAGGCCAGAAGAATGAACAAATTTGTATTGGAAGACATATAGTCAGAGTGTTCCTTAGAACTGAGGATAGAAGATTCTGTCTCATGTACTTTCACATGTCATCAGGAGGGACCAGTCCCTGGAGAAGGATGTCATACATGTTTGGTAAACTAGAGGGGTCAACAAAGAAGGGGAAGACCCTCAATGAGATGGAATGACACAGTGGTTGCAACAATGGGCTCAAACACAGCAATGATTGTGAGGATGTCATAGGACCAGTTTGTTTTTCAACAGCACCTAACAACAACCAACAACAGTAAGCAATATTTGTTGGAAGGGAAGGGATCATTGGAAAACCACACATTTTACATCTTTTCCTGATTTGTCACCCCTCCTCACACCTGTCCTTCCCCCACTTCCCCTCCCCTTCATTGAAATATAAAGTGATCCATATCCAATCAGGTCTCTAGCCTTTGTAAGGTTTCTAGTTCAAAGTGTGAGCTCACCATAGAGACTAGAGTTACCAACAATAGAAACTACCGTGTCCATGACAACTGCAAAACCAAGGCACTGGCTGATTTTAACAGCCTCATTCTAGCATTGCTCTTTATATTCCTCTTGTTATCAAAGACATTACTTATGACTTTTGGAAAAGGGCAGGCACACCTTTACACAGACAACAGACAAGAAAATGTCCCTGCTGTCTGCTAGCTGAGGTATAAGTACAGATTTCCCCATCCCCAACCCATCCCCACATCCAAAGTACTTTTCCTGTGAAAACCGTTCATAAGTCAAAATGGCTAAAGCAAAGAAGCAATTACCATTCATTTATATGGGGAAAAAATTTGATGTGGTGCTGTATGATAAGCACTGGATTGCTAATTGCAAAGCTGATGGTTCAAGCCCACCAGCTGCTCCTCAGAAACCCTATCCTGGGTCCCTACGAGTTGGAACTGACATGATGGCACTTAACAACAACAGACCCAAAAAATCACCTACCAAACTATACCAAATAACATCCACCAACTCATTATAAAACAGAATAAACTGTCCTATAGTGTGTCCAAAGCAGTAAACGTGGAAGCAGACTGACACATTTTTCTCCCACAATGGCTGATGGGGATCGAACCACAGACCCTTCTGCTAGCAGATGAATGTTTAACCCCTTTGCCACCAGGAATCCATAACTAGCACATAAAACCTAAAACAGCACTAACATACAATGTTCACAGACGCAATGACAGAGATACAATGATGTGTGTCCTTCTGGGCAAGGACACTCAGGGTGAGCACTGCCTCTTTAAAGGTTCCCTGCACAACAAATGCTGAAAGCTAGTTTCATGGTTTGCCTTTTTTCATAAAAGCAAAAATCCTCTTAGGATATCTGTCAGTTAGCAAATCAGGTAAAAATGAAGTGGCTTAAAGCAAGCTTTTTGAAAGTGGGATATATCCACATCTGTAGGTGAGCACTTTGACCACGAGATCGATTTGAACTACAGGGTCAATGGTTCCAACTCACCAGTCGCTCCTCAGGAACCCTTTACAGGGTTGCTATGGGTCAGAACCAACTCGATGGCATTAACAACAGCAACAGCATCCTGTATCTGTGTGTGATACTTTAAGAGGCAAGGGGAAGATTTTCTGTTAATGAAATCGGGCCTTTCTGTAGTCTTCATTTGAGCTCAACCTTTAGGGTTAATGAGTGTTGTGGGGAGACCACACAGAGAGGCATTCCAGGGAAAATATCCAAAAAGTACTGAGGAGGGAAAAGGAAAAAACACACTCCGGGAATGTTCATAGACTCGCACTAAATTTGTTTGGGGAGGTGAAGGAGATAATACTATAAAAGGGCTTAAAATCTGTCTTAATTTCCTAGAGTGCTGCAGCAAAAACATCACAACTGATGGCCTTAATGAACATAAATTATTTTTTTTTCACAGCTTAGAAGACCAGAAGTCCAAATTCAGGGCATCAATTCAAAGAAAAGACTCTCTCTCTTTCGCTCTCTCTTTTTCTCTCTCTTTCCTTCTTCTTCCTTCCCTTTCTCCCTCTCCCCATCAGCTCTGGGTGACCATCCTATTTGTGTTTGCTTCTGTGACTAATCTCTTCTTTTATAACTCAAAAGTGATTTGGTTCAAGCAGACCAACCTGGAGTGGCTAGAAGAACAGAAGATACTTCTTGAAAGAAAGACCTACAGGAAAAATATAAAACAACATAGGCAGAACGACTGTTACTACAAGAACAAGCAACATGCTTGCCCAGGAAACATCAAGGCAAGTGGTCGGGTCCCCTCAGTGCAAACCCCCTTCCAAGACTAAGACT
>NW_006408659.1:8843487-8854341 GCF_000296735.1 Chrysochloris asiatica | reverse complement strand
GGGACCCTACCCAGAGAAGCAGTGATGCCTGAAATGGAGCCAGAGATGATGACGTGGAGTGATGGAGCAGCTGGAGACTTTAGATCCAGAGAGGGAGACCGACTGTGTGCTGAAGACCTGGTGGGCACGGGGAAAGGATTACATGGAAGGGATTGTAACCATGGCAATGAGACGATATACGATAGAATGAATGTAAAACCAATGTTCTCCCATGTAAACTATCACATAATTCATAATAAATCATTTTTAAAAAATTAAAAAAAAAAAAAGTGATTCGGTTCATAGCACACCCTACACTGGCATGGCTTCATCAACATAAAGAAAACTCTATTCCCAAATTATATCTACAGGTATTGGGGTTTGAAATCCAAATGAGGGTACATAATTCAATTCACGTAGAGAATTTTGAATTGCCAACCAAAGAATACAAACTCACTCCAGAATCAGTGATGTTTTTAGTATAGTATTAGGAATATTTTGCTTTCCTGAGTTACATGCCTGTCTCTCCTTGATGGCAAAGTCATTTATGTACCAGATCATCTAACATGGAAACTTGCTTAATGACAGTCCAACATAATTGCTGATTTCTATTGATGTTGTTGTTGTTAGGTGCCATTGAGTTGGTACTAACCCATAGTGACCTTTTGCACAGCAGAACAAAACACTGCCTGATCCTGGGCCAACCTCACTACTGTCGCCACGCTTGAGTCCATCCATGCTGCCACTTGGCTAATCCATCTTGTTGGGGGTCTTCCTCTTTTTCTCTGATCCTGCACCTTACCAAACATGATACCTTCTCTAGTAACTCCTGACTGGTCCCTCCTGACAATATGTCCAACTATAAGAGACGAAGTTTGCCAAAGATTTAAATAATTAATGAGGAGACAGTAGATTTTGCACAGAGAAGCAGCTTGCTGTTGTTGAGTGTCATGGAGTTGGTTCCAATTCATAGCAATCCCATGTAGGGTGTCTGAGGCTCTAAATCTTTACAGGAGTAAAGCAGCTGGTGAGCTCGAACTGCTGACCTTGTGATTCACAGTTCAGTGTTTATTCAACAGAGTCACCAAACTCCTAGGAAGTAACTGCATAAGTGAAATCAGAACCTACTCTCCATTGACCTTCTTGACTTTTCACCATCCCTTATTCCCATCCTTACCCAGTTTGCAGTTAGGACATGCACCATTTAGTGACATGGTTCCAATCTTCTAATTGTGCGGCCAGTCTCACCCTCCTTTTCTGAGTTGTTAAAGCTGTCATTTTAAAGCAAGCAGTACTGAGTGAATTAAAGCTGTCAACTTCTGAGTTAGCAGCTGAGTATTTAACCACTGTGCCACCAGCACTGTGGGTTAATGAGCCAGAACCGACTCGATGACACTTAACAACAACAACAACATTGGAATCCTAGTGTGGCACTGGGAGTTAATGCACCAGACTGCAAAGCCGGTTTGAACTGCAAGGTCGGTAGTTCAAGCTCACCAGCCACTCCTCAAAAACCCTATACAGGGTCACTATGTGCCGGAATCCACTCGATGGCACTTAACAACAATTGTTGTTAGGTGCCTTTGAGTCTGCTCAGACTCATAGTGACTCAACACACAGTAGAACAAAACACTTCCAGTCCAGTGTCATTCCTACAACTGTTGCTATGTTTGAGCCCATTGTTACTGCCACTGTGTCACTCCATCTCGTTGGGGGTCTCCCTCTTTTTCACTAAAGCATGATGTTCTTTACCATGCATGAAGTCCTTCTATAGGTACTGGGCCCTCCTGATAATATGTCCAAAGTACATGAGGCCAAGTCTGACCATCCTCTCTTTAAAAAAAAAAAAAAAAAAAAAAGCTTTTATTATGAATTAAGTTATAAAATTGTAGAAAATCAGTTTAGCACTCAACCAATCGTATTTTGTTTCACTGCAATGATTACAATCCCCTCCGTGCACATCGATTCACAGTATTTGCCTCTATTCCCTCTTCTTCTTTTTGTTTTTTTATGTACACAAAAATACACAGGAATATATAATCATTTAAGCAAAGGACATATTTTGCAAGCCAGCCTCCTGTCTTTCTCTTTCCATTGATCTAGAATCCTCAGCTGCTCTATCTCTCCATGCCTTCACCTCTCTGGTATCACTGCTTCTCTAGTTAGGATCCCACGTTCTGCTCTTGCTCTTCCCTCTTGATGATCCTAGGGTTCTCCTTTCCTGGAATGCAAGATAAACTACTTCCTGCTTTTTGTTACACAATTTCTATTTTTACAGTTTGATGATCGCAATTTGTCATGACAACAATTACTCGCTACTGAATCAAAAAAATCCTATCCTATCGCCTTTCACCAGACACATCTAGGCAAGATGAAAACTATTCAGTGAGGATTCTACCTTCCCCCTCTTGCTCTGAAACTAAACTCCCTCTTGAAAACTTGTAAGCCAGTCATTCCGTGCCTTTATACACCCCTATTTTAGGTAGGCAATGTCTAAGTTGCCTGTCCCTATCAATCCTGTGTACTGAAGGAATAGGTTTGATCTTTGATGTGAACACTCCTTGCCTCTCAGTTGGTATTTTGAGTTTCTGCATCCATAAATAAAGGTTAAGTTCATCATATTGTAGCAATTTACACTTGCTTCCTTTATTAAATTTCTTTATCTTCCTCTACTCGAGTTCTGTTCATTAAGCCATCCAAGCTAGGCCAAATGGGTGCTCTCTGCAAGTTTGAGTGTTCTTGCTCACCTCCCCCCAGTTTATATCAGCTAGATGCTTCACTCTCAGCTCTAGGCCACCATGACTAGGACAGTGTCCATGGGCTCAGGTTCCCAAGTCTCCGGAGACTTCGGACCAACCAGTCTTTCCTTTTCTCTCTCTCATCTCAAGGTCAACAGGAATCTATGGAACATGGTTGAATTCAGCCTATATCTTCATTACTGCCTTTCCCCCACTTCCACTCACAAGTATATCAGCAGTGACCATTCTCTTTTCTAAGAAGCATTCCGGTTGTACTTCTTTACAAAACAGATCTGCTTGTTCTTCTGGCAGTCCATGGTATTTTCAAATATTCTTCATAAATTTAAATGCATAATTCAAATGCATTGATTCTGCTATGGTTTTCCTTATTCACTGTACAATTTTGACATGTATATGAGGCAATTGAAAATACATGACTTGGGTCAGGCACACCTTAGAACATCTCTGTTCCTTAACACTTTAAAGAGGTCTTTTGTAGCAGATTTGTCCAAAGCAATTTGTCATTTGATTTCTTGACTGCTGCTTCCATGAGAGTTGATTGTGGATGCAAGCAAAATGAAGTCTTTGACAACTTGAATCTTTTTCCATTTATCATGATATTATTTATTAGTCCAATTGTAAGGATTTCCATTTTTCTTTATATTGTGGTACAATTCACACTGAAGGGAGATTTGATTTTCATCAGTAGGTATTTTAAGAACGCTTCACTTCCAGCAAGTAAGGTTGTGTCATCTGCATATCGAAGGTTGTTAATAAGTCTTCCTCCAATTCTGATGTCATGTTCTTTTCCATATAATCATTTCTCAGTTTATTTGATCAGCACACAAGTTGAATAAATTAAGGGAATGGGCACAAACCTGCCACACACCATTGTTTTTTGTTTTGTTTTGTTTTGTTTTAACCATTCAGTATCCCCTTATTCTGAATGATTTTTAATCAAACTTTTTTGGTCTATGTTCAGGCTCCACATGAATCTAAGTCTTCTGAAATTCCTATTCTTTCATAATTTGTCATGATCTGCACAGTCAAATGCCTTTGCATAGTCAATAATGGGTGAGTCGGAACCGACTCCACAGCACATAACCACCACCACAACCATCAAACATCCTTCTGATATTCTCTGCTTTCAGTCAAAATCCATCTGATGTCAATAATAATGTCTCTCATTCCACATCCTCTTGTGAACCCAGCTTGAATTTCTGGCTTCTCCCTGTCAATATACTGTTGCAGTTGTTTTTGGATTATCTGCAGCAAAGATATTTGTGTGTGATGTTAATGAAAATTTTCACTGATTTCCACATTCCATTAGGTCACCTTTCTTTGGGATAGGCACAAATATGGATTTCTTCCAACCCATAGGTCAGGTTTTCCAAATTTCTTGACATCGACAAGTGAGCACTTCCAGTGTTACATCAGTTTGTTGAAACATTTTATTGTATTCCATCAGTTCCCAGAGCCTTATTGTTTGCCAATGTCTTCAGTGCCACTTGGACTTCTTCCTTTAGTACCATAAGTTCTTGATTATATGTGGCACCTACTAGAACAACTAACATAAAATTTTTAAAAGACTGGCAATGACAGGTGTTGGCTAGGGTGTGGCTAAGTGGGAGGGCTGACACATTACAGTGGGAATGGAAAATGGTGCATCACTTTGGAAAACAATCTAGCAGGTCCTCAAAAGATTAAATACAAAATTGCTATTGACCCAGTAATTATACTTAAAGCTATATATCCAAGAAAAAAGTACAACAAATGTCCACACAAAAACATTTATGCAATGTTCATAGCAACATTATTCACAATGGCCAAAAAGTGGAAACAGCATA
This sequence comes from Chrysochloris asiatica, assembly GCF_000296735.1. Classification (NCBI taxonomy): domain Eukaryota; kingdom Metazoa; phylum Chordata; class Mammalia; order Afrosoricida; family Chrysochloridae; genus Chrysochloris; species Chrysochloris asiatica. Next base: position 8,849,777 of record NW_006408659.1, on the reverse strand, counting down.
AGTGTCTATTAATTGATAAATGGATTTTTTTAATGTGGCATACCCCCCTATCTGTCAGTTTGTTGAACTGTCATGGCTTGTGTGTTGCAATGAGGCTGGAAGCTACACCAATGGTATTTCAAACACCAGCAGGGTCCCCCATGGTGGACAGGTTTCAGTAGAACTTCCAGACTAAGAAAGACAAGGAAAGATGATCCATTTCTGAGGGATTATTGTTGTTGTTGTTGTTGTTGTTAAGTGTCGTTGAGTCAGTTCTGACTCATAGCTACACTGTATAAGGTTTCCAAAGAGTGACTGGTGAGTTTGGACAGCTAAACTTGAAGTTCAAACTGACCTTACAGCATTCCCCTGAACACTTGAATAGCAGTGAAACATTGATATAGTGCTGGAAGGTGATCCTTTCAGATTGGGAACCACTCAAAATATGACTGGAGAGGAGCTGCCTCCTCAAAGTAGATGGCAATCTTAAAGCTTTTAGTACTTGCATTTGCTGATGGGCATCACTCAAAATGAGAAGAAACAGATACAAACATCCATTAATAATTAGAACGTGGAACATTTGAAGTATGAATCTAGGAAAATTTTAAGTTGCCAAAACTGAAATGGAATGCATCAAGATCAATAGTACCATTTTGAATTGGACAATCATATAGTTTACTATACCAGTAATGACCATCTTAAGAGGAATGGCATAGTATTCATTCATCAATGCTGTCTGTGACAGGATAATATCTATGCAACTATATGGAAGGCCAGTTAACACAGCTATTACTCAAATTTACTCTCCAACAACCAAAGCCAGTGATGAAAATATTGAAGAATTCTACCAACTTCTTCAGCCTGAAATTGATCAAAAATGCAATTTAGATGCACTGATAATTACTGGTGGTTGGAATTCAAACGTTGAAAGCAAAGAGGAGGGGTATGAGTAGTTGGAAAATATGGCTTTGGTAATAGAAATGATGTTGGAAATTACATGACAGAATTTTTCAAGACCTTTTTTCAACAACATAAACAGTGACCTTACATGTGGGCCACACAAGATGGAGGAATATACAGGAATCAAATTGAGTACATTTGTGAGAAGAGACCATGGAGAATCTCAATGTCATCAGCCAAAACAAGACCAGAGGCAAAATTGAAGAAAATAGAAAATAATTCTACAAGAGCCAAAAAAAGACTTTAAGTATATCCCACCTGAATTTAGAAACCATATCAAGAACAGATATGATACATTAGATGCTAATGACCAAAGATCAGCCTCAACAATGGGCTCAAACATCATAGCAATGGTGAGGATAGCACAGGACCAAGGTGTGTTTCATTCTGTTGTGCATAGGGTCACTATGAGTTGGAACGCACTCCAGGGCACCTATGAACAACAACAACAAATCTTATAATTGCTGTTGTTTTCCATTTTAAATTCCAGTAGTTCATTGCTGGTATGTAGGAAGGCAAACAACAGCAATTGACTTTTTTATTTTCATTTACCCCCTTTTTTTAAAAGTTTTTATTGTGAATTACGTGGGTTTACATGCTTTAGCATCTCTATGCTGAAAAGCAAGTTTCAGTGTCTCTTCTGACATCCATTTTCACCTTTTCCTTCTTTTTTGTCTTCTTAATGACTTTATATTGTCAGGAGGGACGAGTTGCTGGAGAAGGATATCATGTTTGGTAAGGTGGAGGGTCAGAGAAAAAGAGGAATACCCCCAACAAGATGGATTGGCCAAGAGGCAGCATCGATAGACTCAAACATGGCAACAGTAATGAGGTTGGCCCAAGATTGGGCAATGTTTCATTCTGCTGTGCATAAGGTCACCATGAGTCGGTACCCACTCGATGGCACCTAACAACAACAGCAACTTTTTTTCATCTTTGCTGTTATTGCTGGTGTGAGATGATCTCATTGTTGTTTTGATTTGCATCTCTCTGATGGCCAGTGATCATGAACATTTTTTCCTATGTTTGTTGGCTGCTCAGCTCTCTTCCTTGGTGAAGTATTTGTTCATGTCCTGTGCCCATTTGTTAATTGGGTTGTCTTTTTCTTGTAGAGGTGTTGTAGTTCCCATATATTTTAGAAATCAGTCCCTAATCTGATGTGTCATTGCAAAAGATTTTTTCCCGGTCTGTGGGTTCCCGTTTTACTCTTTTGGTGAAGTTTTTGTTGCACATAAGTTCTTAATTTTTAGTATGTACCAATCATCTATTTTTTTCTACTTTTGTTTGTGTAATTTTCATAATGTTTGGTAGTCTGTGTATGCCCTGTATTAGAGCCCTCACATTTGTCCCTATTTTTTCATTGATGACTTTCATAATTTTGGGATTCCCATTATGTCTTTAATCCATGCTAAATTAGTTTTTGTATAGGGTGTAAGGTAAAGGTCTTGTTTCAATCTTTTGCATATCGCTTTCCAGTTCTGCCAGCACCATCTGTTAGAGTGACTATAGAGTTGGCTGTATGTGGATGGGTTAATTTCTGGATTCTCGATTCTGTTCCACTGATCAATGTATCTTTCATTGTACCAGTATCAGGCTGTTTTGACCACTGTAGCCATGTAGTAAATTTTGAAATCGGGGAGTGAGAGGCCTCCAACCTTGTTCTTCTTCTTAAGTAGTGCTTTGCTTATCCTGGGTCTCTTTCCTTTTCATATAAAGTTAGTAATTGTCTTTTCCATCTCTTTGAAGAATGTTGTTGGAATCTGGATTGGGATTGCATTATATGTGTAAATTACTTTGGGCAGTGCTGACATTTTCATGATGTTGAGTCTTTCTATCCAGGAACATGGTATGTTCTTCCACTTCTGTAAATCTCTTTTGGTTTCTTGTAGTAGTGTTTTGTAATTTTCTGTGTATAGGTCCTTTGTTTCTCTGGTTACGCTTATTGCTAAATATTTCATCCTTTGGGTGGCTGTTGTAAATGGTATTGCTTGCTTAATGTCATTTTCAATGCTGTCAGTTTTGGTATAGAGGAATCCAACTGATTTTTGTATGTTAATCTTATACCCTGCCACTTTGCTGAATCTTCCATTGAGGTCTAATAGTTTTTTACTGAGTCTTTGAGTTTTCTATGTATAAGATCATATCATCTGCAAATAGAGAGATTTTTACTTCCTCTTTCCCAATTTGGATGCCTTTAATTTCTCTGTCATCCTGTATGGCTCTGGCTAAGACTTCCAGCACAATATTGAATAGGAGTGGTGACAAAGGGCATCCTTGTCTGTCTCCTGTTCACAGAGGAAAGGCTTTCAGTTTCTCTCCATTGAGATTAATGTAGGCTGTAAGCTGTTGGTTTTGTATATATGCTCTTGATCATGGTGAGGAATTTCCCTTCAATTCCTACTTTGTTGAGTGTTTTTATCAAGAATGGATGTTGGATTTCATCAAATGCCTTTTCTGTATCAATTGATATGATCATGTGGTTCTTTCCCCTTTTTTTGTTTATATAGTGGATTACACTGATTGTTTTTCTAATGTTGAACCATCCTTGCATCCCTTTTATGAAACCCACTTGCTCATGATGTATTATTTTTTTGATGTGCTGCTGGATTCTGTTGGCTAGTAGTTTGTTGAGAATTTTTGAATCTATGTTCATGAGGAATATTGGTCTGTACTTTTCTTTCTTAGTGATGTCCTTCCCTGGTTTTGGTATGAGGGTTATACTTGCTTCATAAAAAGTATTAGGAAGTTTTCCATCCTCTTCTATGTTCTGTAATAATTTGAGTAGAATTGGTGACATTTCTTCCCTGAATGTTTGGTAGAACTCACCCATGAAGCCATCTGGACCTGGATTTCTTTTGGTTGGGAATTTTTTGATGACCTGATCAATATCTTCTTTTGTTATGAGTCTGTTCAAGTTTTCTACTTCATTCTGAGTAAGTTTAGGTAGGTTGTGTTTTTCTAAAAATTTATCCATCTCTTCTAAGTTTTCGAATTTGTTGGAGTACAACTCTTCATAGTATTCTGTTATTATTCTTTTGATTTTGTTTTGTTCCATTGTTACATCACCCATGTGGTTTCTAATAAAGCAATTGACTTTTATATGTTTAAATTGTATCTAAAACTGCAATTTTCAGTTTCAGGAAGAAAAAGTTTTTTGTTTTTTTTTTTTTTTTGGTCTTACAATGATATAAATAAATAAATAAATACAGAGAAAGAGAAAGAAATATTTAGCTACAAATGTCACAAATGTTTAAGAATTTATAAGTGGGAAACTACAAAACACTGATGACTGCTTCCTGTGGAAGAGAGACTAGGCAGTGGAAAAGGTGGGAACTCTCCTTCAGCCCTCCCCAATAAGAAGAGATGATTAAGGCTTTTCCCCTCCAGACCAAGTCATGTGAAACTAGGAGAGAAAAACAGTCCCCTCAATGCAAACCTTTGTTGAAACTGGGCTGAAGGATTCTAGTGTCATTGGAAAGAAAACTGACAGAGATGAAAAGAGTTAACACACTGCCAATGCTTTTTGGATGAACTTAGAACAGAGAGCACAGAAGAGGTGCCATCTGGATGGCCATGGTGGAGTTGAGGCAGGTTTCATCATCCAGGCACAGCAAGGTCCCTGATCAAGCCCAGAAGTGGTAATGGGCAGCCAAGGATTTTGTCCAGAATTGTCATTAGGGCAATCCTCACCCTCCGCCCCCTCCATGCCACCTCACCTTCACCCATGCCCTTTCTACCCACCCCACCCACCTCCTGGACCTTGGGTTCCTAGCCAGAATCAAGATGCTCTTTTCAAGGCCATGTGATTTGCAGTCTCCTCCATTTTTAATATCTTTTTAAAAGCATTTAGAAAGCAGGTTCTTCTTACTGCCCAGAATATGTTTCTTAACACAATTATTATCATCATAGCGAGCTCACTTGTAAAGTTGTAAGTGGCTTAGAAGTTTATTGGCTCAAGCTGATACTGAAAGAAAAATAAGTAGATACACTCATGGCATGGAGATTTCATGCCATTAGCATGTACTGTTAGTTTTTAGCGGCCGAGAGATGTGGCTGATATAAAAGATTCAGCACCTATCAAACTACAAATTATTCCAAAGGAAAAAAGCAATGGTGTTAAAAGGCCCAATTTTGGTTCTTCATAGATATGCTTGTGTCACATAAGGAAAATGCCTGAAATTGTTTGCCTTGGAACATTCCCTTTGTCTCACCAATAATAAAAGTCTATCTTCTTAAAAGTATATGGGCTATTTGGAAAGGAAGTGTTAAAAAACAAAAAAAGGATACCAAGATAGAATATTTTTTAACACAAAAAAACATAAAATAGGTTACCCATAAAAAAAAGGACAAGTAGACCAAAGGAAAAAGTAGGTCAAAATTACAAACAGATAATTTTGCATGTGGTGGTTAAGTGTTGTCAAGTCAGTTCTGACTCATAGCGACCCTAAATCAGGTTCCCAAGGAATGGCTAGTGGGTTTGAACCACCTACCTTGCAGCTAGTAGTCCAGTGTTTATCATATAGCACATTTGTCCTGATAGAGTGGGAAAAAATATGGAACAAAACTCAAATTATAAAAATGATCAGCTTTCAGGTGGGGCTTGATGGTGGCTAGGGTGGAGGTACAGTGAAGTTCACCGTCAGCAATACCACAGAATACCAGGCAAAGCAGATCCAGGGCAGAGCTCCAAAACTCAGAACTACAGAGATAGGAATATTTTGAAGGTTTGAAGGCTTATAGATTGTGGAACTTGAAGTTGAAGTAAAAAATCATGTATTTTTGAATCTGACGGGCTAGGCTTGGAGATCCTGAGCCAACATCTTGGGTGAGACCAAACGGTAAGACCAAATGGGGAAGCAGAAACACCATGGAAAAATGCCACGGGAACCTTGGAGCAAGGGTGGACAATACACTTTGTCAGTTTTGCTTTGTTCTGATTATCTTTTCTTTCTTTCTTTCTTTCTTTTTTTTTTTTTTTTTTGTTATCTGGTCATTGGCGCACCCACTGTTTGCCCACCTCTGTTCTAGTGACTAGAGGGGAAGCCTGAGCGAGTGGACACCCCCACCCTCACCACTGGTGGGTTCTTCTGTCACGCATGCACATAGATACTCAGCCCAAGAGCAGACCCTGAAGGCTTTTTGCTTGTTTGTCTTTTGTTTTGTTTTTTAAAATGGGAAAGGGCAGGACAGGGCTGTAGAGAGGGAAAGAGAGTTTAAAAACAAAACAGGCCAAAAATTAAATTAAAGCCTGAGGTATAGCATAACAACCAACACTGGCATCTTGAAATCTCTCAGACAGCTTTGAAAGCAAGAAGCTGAAGAGAGGACCTTAAAGTTATACTCATATTAGG
>NW_006408659.1:8841523-8842902 GCF_000296735.1 Chrysochloris asiatica | reverse complement strand
GGAGGGCAGGCCTTGGAAATGCCTGAGAAAGAACTCAGAAAAATGATTATAAAATGTATCAAAACACTTTACAATGGAGTTTAGAAAAATAAGGAAGAAGACAGGAAAGTGCTACAGGAACAATCAAATAAGATAGATACAGCATTGGAAACAATTCAAAACCTACAGAAAGAGGTCCAAATGATCAATAAGAGAATATCAGAAATAGACAATACTCTGAAAGGGCAAGGGAGCAGAATAGACGATATGAAAGGCAAACAGGGAACTGGAAGACAAATATTTCAATACCACTAAGCTTAAAGAACAAACACAAAAAGGATTAAAATATCTGAAGATCTAAGATTCATGTTGGACAACATGAAGAGGAATAACTTAAGAATTATCGGTATTCCAGAACAAGAAGAATCACACAAGTCCACAGAGGAAATAGTTGAAGAACTGCTGGAAAAAAAGTTCTCTAACATACTGAAAAGTGAAAAGATAAACATTCAAGAAGCTCAACGAACTCCAGGAAGGATAGACCCCAAAAGAAAATTACCAAGGCATATTATAGTCAAGCTCTCAAAAATCAAAGATAAGGAGACACTTCTGAAAGCAGCCAGGGAAAACAGAAGTGTCACATACAAAGGCAAGCACATCAGATTAAGCTCAGATCTCTCAGCAGAAACTATGCAAGCAAGAAGGCAGTGGGGAGACATATATAAAACCCTGAAAGAAAAAAACTGCCAACCAAGAATCTTTTTTCCAACAAAGCTATCAATCAAATATGACAGTGTAATCAAAAATTCCAGGATAAACAGAAGCTAAGGGATTTTGCCAAAGCCAACCCTGCTACGAAAAACATCCAAAAGGGAGTTCTGTGGACTGAGAACCAACAAAAACAGACAACAACCAGAGATTAACATATGTGGCAGCACCTCCCAGAATTAAGTTGGCAGAAGAAAGGTCAAGAACAGAACAAAATTATAAGAACAAACTCAGAGAATCTGGGAGGTCAATCTATGATAAAAACAAGTACAATGTAAAAAGAAGGTAAACACGTAAGAACAGAGATCAAGATGGTGAGAAGATCAGGTTGATTACAGGACAAAATAGACTGCATTAAATGGAGAGAAAAGTTAATGGACTATTAGGCAACCTCAAAGAAAATTAATACTTCACAACATACCAAGAGAATGAAAACCCAAGAAGAACATGGAAACATTAAAACTATGAGGAAACTCACAAGAAAGAACACAAAAAGCTGGATAAAAAAACAAGATCCTTTAATATGCTATCTGCAAGAGACACATCTCACACACAGAGACAAAAACAGATTAAAAGTCAAAGGATGGAAAAAAATATACCAAGCTAATTGCAATTAAAAACAAACAGGAGTG
>NW_006408659.1:8832096-8837874 GCF_000296735.1 Chrysochloris asiatica | reverse complement strand
GAGCCTCTGCATTACATAAGACTATAGGTAGAAGCCTGAACCACATCCAGATCTTCAGAGATGGGAAATTTCCACTTGAAAGGACAAGCAGACCAGCCTGTTTCTTTCAGATACTTCCTGAAAGAAAGACCTACAGGAAAAATACAAAACAACATAGGCAGACTGACTACTACTACAAGAACAAAAACCAGCAATTTGCTTGCCCAGGAGACATCAAGGCAAGTGGTCGGGCCCCTCAGTGTAAACCCCCTTCCAAGACTAAGACTCAGTGGGAATACACATTCTGATTGGTGACCACACTCGTCTCCAATAAGGGGTAGTGAGGGAAAACCAGCAATGAAGCTGCAAGCGAAGCCCTACAATGTTCAGTAGACTCCTGTGAACCCGGGTGGAGACCTGGTTGACCAGCAGTGTGGCAAGACCTGGGGACTCTTTGGCCCAGAGTCAGTGACATAGCCACAGAGAACTAGAGTGGAGAGTGAAGCGTCCAGCTGATAAGAAGAGAGGGCATATGCCCAAGAACACCCACACTTGCAAATAATACCCACTTTACCTGGCTTCAATGATTAGATAATCAGAGCTCAACCAGAAGAAAGAAGAGAAAAAAAAGAGTAATCTGATACAATTTGATGAACTTGACCTATACCTATGGATGCAGTAGCTCAAAAGAGGGAGCAAAGATCATTCCCACCCCCTCCATACACAGAGTAGACATGGATGGGTAACTTGGACATTGGCTACCCAAAATGAGGGGGCTACAAAGGCAAGAAGTGACTGGCTTACAAGCTTTCAAGAGGGAACCTAGATTCAGAGGATGTGAAGGAAGGTAGAATCTCCACTGAGTAGTATACAATCTGTCTAGGCAGGGCTGATGAAATGAAATGCGGATGGGTATCTTGTGATACAGTAGTGAATAATTGTTATCAGGACTGCTTGTGAGGGTTGGAAATGTAAAAGTAGACTTTGCAGAGATGATGATGTGGAGTGATGGAGCAGCTGGGGACTTTAGATCCAGAGAGGGAGAGGGACTGCGTGCTGAATACCGGGGGGGATGTTGGGGGCAGGCTTGCAGGGTTGGTTGATGATGCATGGAGGGGATTGTAACCAAGGCAATGAGACAATATAAGATAGAATGAATGTAAAACTAATGTTCTCCCATGTAAACTATCACATAATTCACAATAAAACATTTTTTTTTAAATGTTTTAGCACAGAAAAAATACATACTTATAAAGAGTATCAGGAGGAAGAGGCGATTGTCAACATTAGTTTGTTTGTTTGCTGGCACCTTCAGAAGAAAAGCTCTATCACTGAAGAGAATGGAATCCACTGGACAGTTCTGAAGAAGAATGTTCCACTTACAGAGAAAGTTTCTGGTAGATTTTTTAAGAGGTGGTTGCTGGCTGATCCCAGGTATCTGAATAAGACAATGGCATCTTGATGCTACTTTCATACATGTATGCCTGGAATCATATTATCCCCTCCTTAGGTCGCTATGAGTCAGAACCGACTCCACGGCACATTACAACAACAACAATAACAAGGGTTAAAGGGGAGTCCTGGTGTGGCATTGTGGGTTAATGTGCCAGATGGCAAAGCCGCTTGAACTGCAAGGTTGTTAGTTCAAGCTCACCAGCTGCTCCTCGGAAACCCTATCTATATAGGGTCGCTATGGGTCAGAATGATTCGACAGCACTTAACAACAACAACAAGGGTGAAAGGATTGGGCAGTGTTTCGTTCTGCTGTGCATAAGGTCGCTATGGGTAGGCATCGACTAGATGGCACCTAATAACAACAAGGGTAAAAGGTGACTTCTTAGGTCTGCAAGAATTCAGGCTGAACTCGTGGCACTTTCTGGAATTCTTTTGTATGGGTTTCAGGACACTGCATGTCACACCAGCTGATGGGAACCATCTGGACACCTGACTCACTGTGGGCCACCACCACCCCAAGCTCATTTTCAGAAGTGGTCAGTAGGTAATTGTACTGTGCATCACCTAGAGTGTTCACTTTGGCCAAGATAGTTTCTGACGGAAACTCATACAAATTTCAACTTTGTCTTTTTCCGTAGCTCGGACATCTTCTTTTTGGATAGTTCCTCGAAAAGAGTTCTTAAGTGGTATGGACCCCACAAAAAGGATGTGTACTTTAGCAAAGCGTGAATTGATAATAGAGACCTTACAGGTTACAACAGCCCCCACATCTGTCAGTAAGTGAGATTCTGTCTCTCTCATCACAGACACCACAGGAAGCGGGCATGCAGTCCCTCACGGGGTGTGGGCTCCATGACAGTTTCAGTCTCAAAGCCAAGAGTTAGTTATTTTTAAAAGCTGTTAAAAAAAAAAATCTAGCTAACCTAAGCATGGAAAAAGGAGGAAGCCAAATATCCAAAGTTAGAATAACAAGGGAAAATAAACTATACATACAGAATTTTAAGAACTATAAGTTATAATTCAATGTAATTACTTTGAATCATCTTAAAAATGAATGGCTTCCTTTGAAAGCATGTCATGTGCCATCAAGTCAGTTCCCACTCATAATGACCCAGGATAGGGTTTCCAAGGCTGTAAATATGTACAGGAGCAGAAAGCATCATCTTTCTCCCACATAGCAGCTAGTGCATTTGAACTGCTCACTTTGCAGTTAATAGCCCATCATATAGCTGACTACACTTCCAAGGCTACTCCAGTGTTTATCCTACAGCACCACACCAGGGCACTATGAAAACATGTTGCTGTTAGTTGCTGTCAAGTTGATTCTGACTCATAGCGGCCTTATGCACAACAGAAAGAAACACAGCCCCGACTCGCGCCATACTCACAGTCATTGTTAAACTTGAGCACATTGCTGCTACCACTGTGCCAATCCATCTCATTAAGGGCCTTCCTCTTTTTGGTTGACACTCCATTTTACTTAGTCCTTCTCCAAGGACTGGTCCCTCTTGATAATATGTCTGAAGTATGAAAGATAAAAATCTTGTCATCCTGGCCTCCAAGGAGCATTCTGGCTGTACATCCTTCAACACAGATTTGTTTGTTCTTTTAGAAGTCTATACTCCAACACCATAATGGAAATGCATCAATTCTTCTATGGTCTATAGAAAATACCGTGCCTGGATCAGGCGTACCTCAGTCATCGAACTGACAACTTTGCTCTTGAACCCTTTAAAAAGGAGTTGTGCAGCAGACTTGCCTCATGCAATGCATCGTTTAATTCTTGACTGCTGCTTCCATGAGCGGTAATAGTGGATCCAAGCAAAATGAAGTTTTTGACAGCTTCAATCTTTTCTCCATTTGCTATTATGTTACTTATTGGTCCAGCTGTGAGGATTTTTGTTTTCTTTATATTGAAGTACAACCCACACTGAATGCTGTGGTCTTTGACCTTTGCTTTTAGCAAGCAAGGTTGTATAATCTGCATGTCACAGGTTGTTAATGAGTCTTCCTCCAAGCCTGATGCCACATTCATCTTTGTATAGTCCAGCTTCTCAAATTATTTGCTCATCATATAGATTGAATAATATGGTGAAAGAACACAACCCTGGTAGACCCTTTTCCTAATTTTAAACTATTTAGTGTCCCCTTGTTCTATTCAAATGACTGCCTCTTGGTCTGTATACAAGTTTCTCATGAGCACAATTAAGTGTTCCAGAATACTCATTCTCTTTGTTCATAGCTTGTCATAACCCACACAGTCACAAGCACAGTCAATAAAACACAAGTAAAAATCGTTCTGATATTCTCTGCTTTCAGCCAAGATACAAATGACATCAAAAATGATATCACTTATTCCTCATCCTCATCCGAATCTGGCTTGAGCCTCTGACAGCTCCCTGTCAATGTAATGTTGCAGCTGTTTTTGAACTATCTTTAGCAAAATTTTACTTGCATGTGATATTAATGACATTGTCTGATGATTTCTGTATTCTGCTGGGTCACCTCTCTTTGGAATGGGCCCAAATATGGATTTCTTCCAGTCAGTTGACCAGGTAGCTGTCTTACAAATTTCTATGCATAGATGGGTGAGTGCCTCCAGTGCTGCATCAGCTTCTTGAAAGATTTCAATTTGTATTCCATCAATTCCCAGAGCTTTGTTCTTTTACAATGACTTCAGTGCACCTTGGACGTCTCCCTTCAGTACTCTTGATCATATGTTATCAGTCGAATTAGTTGAATAGCCTCCATTCCTTTTTGGTACAGTGCCTATGTATTCTTTCCATTTTCTTTTTATGTTTTCCTCATCATTCAATATTTTACCCACAGAATCCTTCAACATTTCAAGTCGAGGCTTGAATTTCTTCTTCAGTTCTTTCAGCTTGAGAAATGCTGAATGTGTTCTTGTCTTTTGGCTTTCTAATTCCAAATTTTTGCACATTTCATTATGATACTTGACTTTGTCTTCTTGAGCTGCCTTATGAAATTTTCTGTTCAGCTCTTTTACTTCCTTATTTCTTCCATTTGCTTTAGCAGTTCTTTGCTGGGGACCAAGTTTCAGTCTCTTCTGTCATCCATTTTGGCATTTTCTTTCTTCTTGCCTTCTTCATGACCTTTGGCTTTCTTCCTATATGATGTTCTTGATGTCATCCAATAACTCTTCTGGTCTTTTGTTGGTTAATGTCTAATGCATCATATCTGCTCTTGATATGATCTCTAGATTCAGGTGGGATGTACTCAAGGTTAAATTTTGGGTCTCTTGGACTTGTTCTAATTTTCTTCAGCTACAGCCTGAACTTGCATATGAGCAATTGATGGTCTGTTCCACAGTCTAACCCTGACCTGCTTTTGGCTGATGAGATGGAAGTTTTTCACCATCTTGTTCCACAGATGTAGTCAATTTGATTTCTGTGTATTCCATCTGGTGAGGTCCATGTGTATAGTCATCTAACATAGATGATCAAAATTGACTTAAGAAGAACTAAAGACTGAAAATAGAGCAAGAATGACAGAAAAAGTGTAAAAAGCTGATAAAGACATATCAACCCTGTTGGTTCTAGGGGTGAATTCATTTCTTTCCCCCACTAATTAGTCTATTACAACAAAATCCCTACTCTAACACCTGCCCAAGACATCCCAGAAAAAGCAATCTGGACTTCCGGAAAAAGATGGCAGATCGGGTGGAAGTGCAATGACAAGCTCTGCCGGGAACAACACAGAATACAGGAACAAGAAGGCTCAGGGGATGGTCCCAGTACTCTGAACCACATATAAAGGAATATTTAGAAGGTTGGAAGACTTGCAGCTGGGGAGTTTATGACAGAAGCAAGAAATCTATTGCTTCCTGGTTCAGGACGCTCAGCTGCTCCAGGAGCCTCCATTTTGTGTGGGACCAAGCGAGGAAAGGATCAGAGCAGCCACGGAAGCCTGACAGAGCCACAGAGATAGAGGTGTGGCCATTCTTTTTTTTTTTTTTTTTTCTCTTTTCGTTGGTCCCTTGCTGTCTGAGTACCTCCATTCTGGTAACTAAAGGGGTGCCTGAGCTAGTGGATATGCCAGCCCCAACCTCGGAGGGTTCTGCTACGCATGTGCATAGATCTCCTCAAAATTTAAAGAGACAGTTTCTACTTAAAACCAAATGGCCGACAGATACTCAGCCCAACAGCAGGCCTTGAACTTTTCTTATTTGCTTTTTCTTCTGGGAAAGAGAAGGAGAGGGCTGTAGGAAGGGAAAGAGAGCTCATATTAGGCTACAGATTTTTTTTTTTTTAAATAAATTTTTTTAATTTTTATGGGGTTTTTTCTCTCTCTTTTTTTTTTTTCTTCCTTCCTCCTCTCTCTTTT
>NW_006408659.1:8829760-8831996 GCF_000296735.1 Chrysochloris asiatica | reverse complement strand
TCAGGGCTGATTGTGAGGGTTGGAAATGTAAAGGTAGACGTTTTATAGCAAGGAGGGGAGTGATTAACTTTTCAGTCTAGGAGCAGAGGTCCCTAGTACCATCAAGGGAGAAGAGCAGAGAGCAGGACCCTATCCAGAGAATCAGTGATGCCTGAAATGGAGGCAGAGATGATGATGTGGAGCAATGGAGCAGCTGGATCCAGAGAGGGAGAGCGACTATGTGCTGAAGACCTGGGGGGTACAGGGGAAGGATTGCAGGGCATACCCTTTGGTTGGTTGATGATGCATGGAGGGGATTGTAACCATGGCAATGAGACAATATATGATAGAATGAATATAAAATTAATGTTCTCCCTTGTAAACTATCACATAATTCACAATAAAACATTTGAAAAAAAAAAAAAAGGAATCTGAAACTCAGTCACTCTTTAATATCTTGAAATACATTTCCAAGTTAAATATTAAAAAATATAATCCAGCAGTCATGAAAATAATAGCATAATACTTTTAAATTAATATTTGGAAATACATTTCATATGCTATCATTGCTGGAACCAACTCCACAGCACTTAACAATAACATGCTATAATAGCAAATATGTTGTCATTTATATGTCAATAAATAATGGAATAAAAGCCTAAATAGCATTGGATAAAATCCAATATCCATTCCTTGGATTCTTTAATCTTTAGTAAAATAGTAGTCGATGGATTTTATTACTATAATGTAATCCATTATATTATACTTAACGGTAAACCTAGAAGCACTCCCACTGAATGCAGAAACAAGCAAGGATGGCCATTAGCACCACTTTCTTTGCTGTGTTTCTAAAATCCTTACTCAATCCAATTAGGACAGATAATGAAATGATAAGTATGATACACACACACCAAAAAAAAAAACATTTTTACAATTTATGGATGCTTTGATTGCATTTCTGGAATGCATGGTCAACTGAAAATATTTTAGGAAGCAACTAAAGAATTTAGTAAAGCGACAGGTTACATTCTAACACACAAAGACCAAGACTTTTCTGCAATCAAATAGTAACCTGTTAAAAATACAATGAAAGATAGTTATTTCCTTTATCCATGAATGTGGAGGAGCATACAGAGGGCAAAGTTATGAAATCTTCTTAGACATAACCAAATACTTTGAAGCAATGAGTGGCTGAGCCTGGGGCCTCAGGATCATAGTCTTGGGAAACTCTAAGGTCAGTTGGCACAACATAGTCCACAAAGACTGTGTTCTCTATTCTACTCTGATGAGTATTGACTGGGATCTTCTAAGCTCATGAGTGGCCATCTCAGGTGCAATTATTGGTCTCTCGCTGTCTGAAGCAAAGAAGAGTGATGAAAGTCAAAGATGCATGGAAACCATCAGCCTCCATGACCCTGAGACCAGAACTAAATGGTGCCTGACTACTACTATCAACTGCTCTAAAAGGGATCACATTAGATGGTTCTGGATAGAGTGAGAGAAAATGTGGAACAAAACTCAAAATCAAAAAAGAGACCCGGTTTATTGGTCAGATAGAGACTGGCAGAACCTCAGAGACGATGGTCCTTAGTCACTTTTTCAGGTCTGAAATTGAAGTCACCTCCTTGGCTCAATTTCCAGCCAAATGGTAGTGAGGCCTATAAGAGGAACAATAACACTGGTGAGGTGTGCACCATTAAATAATATGTACCATTAAATAAATGCACCATTAAATAAACTTAAAATAATCAATGAGTTGAGATCAAAAGGAGGAATGGAAATAAGACAGGAAGGAAGGAAGTGGGATAAGTGATGCTACTCTGCGGGGATGGAATCAATTAGATGAAGTAAAATGTGAATGCATTATTGAATGTAAAACCGATGACCTGCTTTGTAAGCCTTCACCCAATTTACAATGAAAAGTTTTTTTAAAGTACCATGAAAGAAAATATCTCATTCACAATAGCAATAAAAACTTAACTTATATTGAAATACCTAAAAGTGGTTCTACAACTTGCCCAGTGAAATAGGCCTCATGCAAAGCCTTTACAGAGTATAGGACCTTAGGTGGATTCCTGAGTCTCATCCACAACCTTGTGAAGTGAGACAGTCCCACTAGAAAGGACAAGCAGACTGGAATAGTTACAGTGACAGAAAATACATCTTCATGATGAACCTGACCTATACTCAGAGCGGTAGTTACTCTAAATACCAACAGAGAGGGAAAGAGTCTTCAAATCAAGTATCAATGCTATCC
>NW_006408659.1:8819707-8829149 GCF_000296735.1 Chrysochloris asiatica | reverse complement strand
GGGATTATAATCAATGTAATGAAACAAGGTATATGATTTGTTGATGGTAAAACTGATTATATACCCTGTAAACTTTCACTCAATCCACAATAAAAACCTTAAACTAAAAAAAAAAAGAATACATAGGTAGTGATTTAATGAGCATACTGTGTGCACATCTTTATGGATGTGGTTAATTGTAATGTGGTTAATTATAATACATTCCCAGAAGGGGGATTGCTGTGTAAAGAGATCTATAACTGTTTTGATACCTACTTCCAAATTTCCCTCTTGAAATGTTCACCTTTATCAACATGAAGACCCCAAACCAAAGCATTGTCATCGAGTCGATTCTAACTCATAGTGACCATAGAGTAGAACTGTCCTCCTTAGGGTTCCAAAACCTAAGTCCTAACAGAAGCTAACTGCCACAGCTTTTTCCCACGAGTGAGCAGCCTATGAGTTCAAGCCATCGATCTCTGGCCAAGCTCTTTAGCCACTACACCACCAGGGCTCCTGCATTAACAAAAACCCCACTGCCATGGAGTTGGTTTTGTCTCATAATAACCCTGCATAGGGTTTCTGAGACTGTAAATCTTTACGGGTACCGACAGCCTCATCTTCCTCCTGAGGAGTGGCTGGTGGATTTGAACTGCTGATCTTAGTTTTCCAATGTTTGTCCTACAATATTGCTGTTGTTGATGTTACATGTTGTGGAACTGGTTCCAACTCCTAGCGGCCTTTCTGTTCAAACCGACCTTGCGGTCCAGTGCATTATCCCACAGCACTACAATATTAGGTATTATCAATCGTTAAGTCCTTATCAATCAAGTCAACAATTTTGTTTTAATCATTGAGGTTGAACATGTTTTCATGCAATTTACCATCTGTTTGTCTTTTGGAGAAATGCCTGTTCTTTGCCCATATTATTGAGACATAACTCTAATTTTTTATTGATTCATAACTGTTCTTTGCATATTAAGGATATTGGCACTCTGTTGCATGTTTACTGTCATTTTTGTTTCTTCTGTTTATCTTTGTTTTGAACTTGTTGATTTGGTTTGTTTTTATTTCATTTTTGCCATATAAAAGTATTACGAAGTTAGCTCTTCTTCTATCTGCCCTCTCTCCTTTCTACCTTCTCTCTTCTACTTCTTCTTCTCCCCTTCTTTCTGCCTTCTGCTTTCTTTCTCCTGCAGAGGTCACTTTCCTCTTCCTAACCCTGAATAAAAGTCTCTAGACAGACAAAAAAAAGTGTTACAAAGTTTGAAAAAAAAACTTAACTTATAGGAACATATCCTTTACATGGGAGAACATTACTTTTACATTCATCCTAAAGTTATCGTTTCATTGCCATGGTTAAAATCCCCTCCATGCATCATCAACCAACCAAAGGGTATACCCTGCAAGCCTGCCCCTCCCTACCCCCGGTCGTCAGCACACAGGCCCTCTCCCTCTCTGGGCCTAGAATCCCCAGGTGCTCCATCTCTCCACATCATCGTCTCTGCCTCCATCTCTGACATCACTTCCTCTGAATAGGGTCCCACACTCCACTCTTCTCCCTTGATGGTCCCAGGGACCTCTGCTCCTGGACTGCAAAGTCAATCACTCCCCTCCTTTTGCCATAATACATCTACCTTTACATTTCCAACCCTCACAGTCAATCCTGGTAACAGTTATTCACTATTGTACCATAAGAGACCTATCCTCATCTCCTTTCGTCAGCCCTGCCCAGACAGATTGCATACTACTCAGTGAAGAGTCTACCTTCCTTCACGCCCTCTGGATCTAGGATCTGTCGTGAAAGCTTGTAAGCCAGTCACTTCTTGCCTTTGTACCACCCCCATTTTGGGTAGTCAATGTCCAAGTTGCCCATCCCTGTCTACTCTGTGTATGAAGGGGGTGGGAATGATCCTTTCTGTAAGGATTTGTTCCCTCTTTTGAGCTACTGCATCCATAGGTGTAGGTCAAGTTCATCAAATTGTATCAGATTACTCTTTTTTTCCTCTTCTTTCTTCTTCTAGTTGAGCTCTGAAGGAACATATTCTTGGTAAGAAACGTGCATGATAAATATAAAAGTCACTATAGGAATCTCCTGAGAAATATAAAATAATTTAATAAATAATAATATTAATAAAAATAAAATAAATGCTTGTTTTGTCGTCATAGTTCAAGCGCTTGCTAAGCTTTTTGTGCAGGTAATTCTTCTACCTCAACATAAAGAAAACACAAATTCTCACAACTGGACAATAAGCAGCATCGTGATAAACTGAAAAAATACTGAATTTGTTAAAGATTTCATTTTACTTGGATCCACAATTAATGCCCACGGAAGCAGCAGTCAGGAAATCAAAGTATTGCATGGGACAAATCTTCTGCAAAATACCTCTTTAAAGTGTTAAAATGTCAGTTTGAGGACATAGGTTCATCTGACCCAAGCCATAGTATTCTCAATTGCTTCATATACATGTGAAAGCTGTACAACAAATAAAGAAGACCAAAGGAAAATTGATGCCTTTGAATTATGGACTGCCAGAAGAACAAACAAATCTATTTTGGAAGAAGTACAGCCAGAATGTCCCTTAGTAGCCAGGATGGCAAGACTTCATATCATATACTTTGGACATGTCATCAGGAGGGGACAGTCCCTGGAGGACATTGAGCCTGGTAAAGCACAGGGTCAGTGAAAAAGAGGAAGATCTTCAATGATATGGATTGACACAGTTCTTCAACAATGAACTCAAACATAGGAAGGATTCTGAGACTGGTACAGTACTAGGCAGTGTTTCATTCGGTTGGACATAATATCACTATGAGTTGGAAACAATTGGATGGCACCAAACAACAACAACAATCTTCACACCAAATAATGAAGCAGGTATTATTAGCCTGTTCATCATAGGAAGACAAAACAATATTATTATAAAGTCAATCTTCCAGAATATAAACTTCTGTAAATAAATTGCAATCCCAATCTATATGGCAACAGAATAATTACGAGTTGTATTGTGCAAACTTAGGCAAGTTGCTCAAACTTAGGTAAATTACTGTACAAACTTAAGCAAGTGAGTTAAATTGTGTCCTCCAAAACAATAGATTTTAACTCCTGGGAGCTTTGAATATGACCTTATTTAGAAAGGGGGTGGGGAGGATGGGGATAGGATTCTATTGATTCAATAGTGAGTAATTGTTATCATGACTAACTGTGATTGTCACAACTGTGAAGGTAGAAGATGTGAAACAAAAAAGGAGAAGTAGTTCATCTTTCATTCCAGGAACAGAGGACCCTAGACCATCAAGAGGGAAGATCATGAACAGAGCACGGGATCCTAACCAGAAAATTGGTGACAGCAGAGACAGAAGTAGAGGCAATGGCATAGAGAGATAGAGCAGCTGAGGACTCTAGGCCCATGGAATGAGAAAGGCTGTGTGCCTATGGGCAGGATGCTGGCTTGCAAAATATGCCCTTTAGACATTTAAACAAATATATACTTTCTGTGTTTTGTGTACATCCAAAAAAAGGAGGGGGTGGAATAGAGGTAAATACTGTTAACCAATGGTACATGGAGGGGACTGTAACCATTGCAATGAAACAAAATATGATTTGGTGATGATCTGCCCTGTAAAACTCATAATCTACCCTGTAAGCAGAACTAATGAAGTATCAACTGAACTGCTTAAACAAATTGATGCAGCTCTGGAAGCACTCACAAGTCTATGCCAAGAAATTTGGAAGACAGCTACCTGGCCAACATACTGGAAAAGATTGTATTTGTGCCCATTCTAAAAAAAGGTAACCCTAAAGAATGTGGAAATTATCTAACAATATCCTGGTGTGATGCTGCAGGATAATGCACTGAACTGAAAGGTGGTTTTGAATCACAAGGTCGGAGGTTTAAACTCACCAACCTCTCCTTGGAAACTCTATAATGGTCATTATGAGCCAGAAATGACTCGATAGCACTTAAAACAATCATCCATATAACACACAAGTAAATTTTTACTGAAGATAATTCAACAACAGTTGCAGCAGTCCATTGACAGGGAGTTGCCAGAAATTCAAGTAGGATTCAGAAGAGGACATGGAACTAGTGATATGATAGCCAATGTCAGATAGATCTTGACTAAAAGCAGAGAATACCAGAAAAATGTTGCTGCTGTTAAGTGCCATCAAGTCAGTTCCAACTCATAGTGACCCTGTCTAGGCTTTCTGAGAAGCATCTGGTGGGTTTTAACCACCTACTTTGCCATTCAAACTGACCATGCAGTCCAGTACATTAGCCTGCAGTGCCACACCATGTTTCTTGTGTTTTATTGACTATATAAAGACTTTCGACTGTGTGAATCATAACAAACTATGGATAACATCACAAAGAATGGGAATACCAGAACACTTAAGTTTGATCATGCAGAACCTGTACAAAGATGAAGAAGAGTTTTTCCAGCCGAACAAGGGGACAACACTACATGGGTTAAAATCAAAAAAGGTGTGTGTCAGGGTTTTATCCTTTTAGCATACTTATTCAAGATGTATGTTGATTAAATAATCAAAGAAACTGGATTATATAAAAAAGAACATGGCATCAGGATTGGAGGAAGTCTCATAAACAACTTAGGATATGCAGATGACACAACCTTGCTTGCTGAAAACAAAGAGGATTTGAGACACTTGCTGATGAAAATCAAAGAATACAGATTTCAATATGGAATATAACTCAATGTGAAGAAAATTCATTGACTTGTGCACAGTTTCATTTTGTTATGCCTATGGCTGCTATGAGTTGAAGCCAACTTGACGCACCTAACAACTACATATGAAACCATACTGGATTTCGAGTCGGTTCCAACTCATAATGATCCATTGTAGAACAGAACCAAACACTGTCCACTCCTGTTCCATTCTCATTCCATTGTTTGTACCCACTGTTGCACCCACTGTGTCAATCCAGCTCATTGAGAGTTTTCCTCTTTTCCACTGACTCTCTAACTTTCCAAGCATGATGTTCCTCTTCAGGGACTGAGCCCTCCTGATAACTTGTCCAAATTATGTAAGATGAAATGTCACCACCCTTGCTTCTAAGGAGCATTCTGATTGTGCTTCTTCCAACACAGGTTTGTTCATTCTTCTGACAGTTCAATGTACCTTCAATATTCTTTGCCAACACCATAATTCAAAGGTATCAACTCTTTGGTCTTGCATATGCATGACCCAATTTTCAAATGCATATGAGGTGATTGAAAATACCATGGTTTGGGTCAGGCACATCTTAGTTCTCAAAGTGACAGCTTTGTTTTTTTAACACTTTAATGCTTTTTTAACACTTTAACAGTTTAACACTGTGCAACAGATTTACCCAATGCAATACTTGATTTTATTTCTTTGCTGCTGTTTCCATGGGCATTGACTGTGGATCCAAGTGGAACTTTGACAACTTCAATCTTTTCTCCATTAATCATGATGTTATCTATTGGTATAGTTATGACAAGTTTTTATTTACTTTGAAATACAATCCATACTGTTGTAGTCTTGGGCCATGAATTTAATGACAGCTGTCCTTACAGGAAGAGGAGAAGACCTGGAAGGCAAGCAGAGAAAAGATGGCCAAAGAAGAAGGAAACAGAGTTTGGAGTGCTACAGTTACAAACTAAGGAATGTCAAGGATTACCAGGAAACACCAAAAACTGAAAGTGGCAAAGGTAGATTCTTCAGAGAGAGCATGGCCTTACCAAAACTTGATTTCAGACTTCTGGCTTTCAGAATTGTAAGGGAATAAGTATCTATTATTTTAAGTCAAGCAGTTTGTGGAAATTTGGTAAGACAGCCCTAGGAAACTAATATATGTATAGTCACCACCTCTGTGTCTTGTTCTCATTTGCCAAAATGACAATAATAAGATTTCCCATAATAAAAGATGAAATAAATGAAACAATGTACAGTGTTTAAAACAGCACCAGGCACAGAATAAGTTTGTGAAGCTAACCTCCTGGTGTGGGGCTATAGGATCAGCACTAGACTGTAAACCACAAGGTCTATGAGTTGGAACTAACTCGACAGCAATTAACAACAACAACAATCATATTTATTCAAGAGCAAATAAAAGAGCCAAGGTAATTCTGGGAGAAAAAGTAGAATAATGTAGGTGAATTAGCCTATCAGATGTTAAAACAGTCTCTAAAACTACAGTAATATCTTTGAAAAACAAAACCTCATGAAATTTAAAGACTGATAAGTGGAATCAAAGAAAGCACAGAAATAAAGTCGAGCACATATGGGGATCTAGTACAGTATTTAACAGTGGTATTTCAAAGCAATGGGGAGAATCTGTGTTACACACAAAAATATGTAGGGACAATCTGTTAAACATTTGGAGAAAACAAATAGAGCTGATTCTTAATTTTTTTAACCAAAATTCTTTTACATGAAGCAAAGATTTCAACTTTTAAAATGCAAATAAAAAGCACTGTTTTCATTGATGTAGAAAGGTCCCCTGAGCAAAATGAAGAAATGTGGCCACATAAAAGATTTTAAATCCTATAGAGTGAGGACCTACATCCATGCATACATGCAGATTCCAGGATCTCTTTCCATTTGGCTACAAACTTTTTGAAGCCCTTCATCTGTGTGTGTGTGTGTGTGTGTGTGTGTGTGCATGTGCGTGTGTGTGTATGGGGAGAGAGAGATAAAAATGAAATATCTGTAATACACAAAAGACAAAAATTAATTTTCCAATATATAAAAAGTTGATGTAAATCAATAATGGGAAGAATACCTCATTGAGAAACTGGAAATAGACGTTAACAGATGAATCACAGAAAAAAAGGTACAAATGAATGACCACTGAGCATGAAAAGTTCAACCATCTAATATTCAAATAAATATAAATTTGAGTTGCCAAACATAAATTTTTGTGTATCCAAATGAAAAAATTTAGAAGAATGGTAATAAGTAATGCCAGCCTGAGGATGGAGAGGATATGTTCTCAACACTGTTAGCAGGAATACAAATGGGTGTACTTTTTTGTTGGGAAATTTGACAACATATACTAAAAATTTAAGTATGCCTACATATTGGAAATCACCCGACAGAAACACTTGTACAAGTGGACAGAGATATATGCACAAGGAGGGCTGGTGTACAGAAGCATAAAACTTTAGGGTTTGAAAGGAGTCTCAAGAATGTCTGATCCACATCAAGACAGAACAGCATGAGAGGAATGTGGGACTCTATCCATGCAGCGACATCAGAGATGGAGGCAGAGATGAGGACATGGAGAGAGAGAGCAGCTGAGGACTCTAGACTCATGGAAAGAGAAAAACTGAATACTGGCAGCCAGGAGGCAGGCTTGTGGAAAGTGCCCTTTGGTTGTTTAAATGATATACATTCCTGAGTGTTTTTGTGTACATGCCCCCCCACCAAAGGAAAAAAATAAAACAGAGGGAATAGAAGCAAATACTGTTGAATGATGGTGCATGGAGGAGATTGTAATCATTGCAATGAAATGATGGTGTAAAACCGATGTTCATGCATGTAAGCTATCACTCAATTCACAATAAAAACTTTTTTAAAAAAGAAAGAAAAACAATGTCTGGTCCAATCTTTAAGAGCCATCCTAAAGTCAGGACACCCCAAACCACATCCCTGACACCCTCTGCCTGGGTAGCCCTTAGGTCTCTGCACCTATGGTGAGTTATATATCTAGTAACCTGGTGGGTGGTAGTGGTGTTGATGTGCCATGGAGTCAGTTCTAACTCGTAGCAACACTGCATAGGGTTTCTGAGGCTGTAAATCTTTACAGGAGCAGAAAGCCTCATCTTTCTCCCGAGGAACAGCTGGTAGTTTTGAACTGCTGACCTTAAGGTTAGCAGCCCGACTCATAACCACTGCGTTACCAGAGCTCCTCAGTCTAGTAACCTAGAAACCTTTTAAACCATGAATAGGATATTACAGTGCAATAAATGACTTAATATGACTCTTCCAGCCATAATCTTTGTAACTCCCACTAAATGACTTTTTCCTGACGGGTCTGAATAAAAAAAAGAAGGGGAAAATACTGATTCAGTTGTGAGTGATTGTTAACAGGGATCATTGTGATTATAAAACTTTGAACTCTAACATGGGTATAAATTGAGCCATCTCAGAAGCTGGAATGGAAGACTTCAGTGCCATCCAGAAAGAAGAGCCGAGGGTGAAGCACATTCTTAGGACCCTGATATTCCTGCTCATTGAACCTCCTCAATCCAGGAGCAGCAGCAACAAACCAAGAGTCAGAGCACAAGACAGAGCAGAGGGTTTCCAGCCCAGGTAAAGCTGAGTGACTTTTGGCAAAAGACTTGTTTGGTGAGTACGATGCCTCCAGGCACTTAACTTGGGTGCTAAATTTGCTGACCCTTGGAGCTAGAGCTGAGAACTTTGGGACTGAGGCTTGTAACAGAATGAAATGCCCTAGGGTATGTACCAGCAAAGCTAAAAGAGCTTTGTTTAAAAAAAAAAAAAAAAAAAAAGACAGAGGTTGAGAGACTGACAACCAGAAAGAGACCTGACTGTGGGCGTGGCTGGAAAGTGACTTTCCTGACCAAAGAATGGTACCTGAGCATTTCTGATGCTAAATTTTAACCTGTGAACGTTCTTAAGAAATCTCATAATCATGAGTATTGTCTCCAAGTTCTGTGTGGCCATTGTAATGAATTATCAAACCCAACTGAGAAGTAGAGAGTGATGTGGGTGGGATGTTTGATGTCAGAATTGGTAAGGAGGGTTGAAGGACGGTGGGGTATGTCTGACCTCAGCCTTATAGGAATCAGCCTTGCACTGATGCCGGTGGTGAGTCTCATCCTTCCCCTGTGTAAAGTCTGACAAAGCCATCTTCCCCACACCCTTTTTTACAATTGGCACAAGACATACGAGGTTGTCCTTCACACCCTTAAAACAAATATCTTCAGGAATTTGTATAAATATCAAGTGCCACTCTTCTGTGTGACCAGCATCACTCCATTTGGAACACTTTAAAAAAGTATATGGATCCAGAACTTGATTGGAACTTAGTTCAACAGCATTTTAGGAGGTTGTGGAATAATATCCACTTGTCTGTGGATATCCATCAGCTACATGCTCAAATTTCTGATATAAGTCATTCTCAAGTTGAGCACTGAGTGGCTACTAATTTGCTACCCCTGCTAGAGATTAAGATCCCCTAAGAACTTGATTGAACCTCAGCATAGTGATCCTGCTTGATCACCTTAGAGCAAGTGGTGGTCTGGCAATGTCTTGCATATGGGGTCCCCAGCCGGTCTCCTCCCTCCCTGCCTTCTTCAGATGGCAGCTGCTTATGCTGCACGTGTGGCCAGAGACGGGTAAGGATCACGTGGAACCTCGGCAACCTAAGACAGAGCCCTTGCCATGCTGCAATGAGTTTCGATAACAGGTAAGACGGAGGAATTTGCACTGACCGCCTAAGACAGGCAG
>NW_006408659.1:8813385-8819392 GCF_000296735.1 Chrysochloris asiatica | reverse complement strand
ATGATGTATGGAGGGGATTATAATCAATGTAATGAAACAAGTCATATGAATAGTTGAATGTGAAACTGATGATGTGTCCTGTAAACTTTCACTCAATCCACAATAAAAACCTTAAATAAAAATAAAAAAAGCTTGAAGGTCGAAACTCTGCAAAAAAAAAAAAAATACATTGTTTGCTTTTAAATCCAAAAAAAGTATATGGAAAGAATACACAGAGTCATTGTACCAAAAAGCATTAGTCGGTAATCAGGAGGAAGCAGACCAAGCTTCACTGAAGGCACTGGCAAAAAAAAAAAAAAAGCAAAAAGCTCCAGGAATTAACAGAAAAGCAATGTTTCAACAAATGGATGCAACACTGGAAGCTCTCATGTATGCCAATAAATCTAATAAATCTGGAAGACAGCTACCTGGCCAACCATTTTGAAGAGATCCATATTAATGCTCATACCAAAGAAAGATGATCCAACAGAAAGCAGAAATTATCACACAATATCATTAGTATCACATGCAAGTAAAATTTTTGCTGAGGGTAATTCCAAAACAGTTGCAGCACTACATTAGTAGGGGATTTTGAGAAATTCAAGTCAGATGCAGAAGTGGATATGAAACAAGAGGTACCCTAACTGATGACAGATGGATTGTGGCTGAAAGCAGAGACTTTCAGAAAGATATTCAATCCATGCATAGTCAATAAAGTTTATGTATGCTTTATTGACTCTGCAAAGGCATTTGATTGTATGGATCATGATACACTATAGCTAACATTGCGAAGAATGGGAATTCCAGAACATTCACATTTACTCATGCAGAACCTGTACATTGACCAGGAAGCAGTGTTCAAATGGAATAAGAGGATACTGAATGATTTAAACTCAAGAAAAGTTGTGCATCAGGACTGAATCATTTCATCATACTCATTCACTTTGTCTGTTGACCAAATAATCCAAGAAGTTGAACTATATTAAGAAGAATGTGGCATCAAGATGGAAAGAAGACTCATTAACAACCTGCGCTAAATAGATGACAAAATCTCACTTACTGAAAGTGAAGAAGATTTAAAACACTTATTGCTGAAAATAAAAGACTGCAGCCTGCAGTATGGATTAATCCTTGTTTTGTTATCATAGTCCAAGTACTTACTTGCTAACTCTTTTGTGCTGGTAATTCTACCTCAACATAAAGAAAAACAATTCTCATTGCTGTACCAATAAGCAACATTATGATAAACAGAGAAAGAATTGCAGTTCTAAAGAATTTCATTTTACTTGGATCCACATTTAACACCCACGTAAGCAGCAGTCAAGAAATCAAATGAAGTATTGCACTGAGCAAATCTGCTGCAAAAGACTTCTTTAACTTGTTAAAGAGCAAAGATGTCACTTTGAAAACTAAAGTGCACCTGAAACATGGTGCTTTCAATTGCCTCATAAGCATGGGAAAGCAGGACAATGAATAAGGAAGACAGAAGAATTGATGCCTTTAAATTAGGGTGTTGGCAAAGAATATTAAATATATCATAAGCTGCCGGCAGAGCAAATAAATCTATCTTGGAAGAAGTATAGCCAGAATGTTCCTTAGAAGCAAAAATGGTGAGATTTGTCTGATGTATTTTAGATATTTTATCAAGAGGGATCAGTCCTTGGAGAAAGACATTATGCTTGGTAAAGTAGAGGTTCAGTGAAAAGAAGGAAGACCCTCAATGAAGTGGACTGACACACAATGTCAAACAATGGGCTCAAAAATAGCAATGATGGTGAGGAGGGCATAGGACCAGGCATCATTACATTCTACTGTACATAGGTCATTATGCATTTGAAATGACTCAACGACACTTAAGAACAACAAAAGAGCATTTCTTAAGCTTCTGTGTGCACACAAATTAACTGAATCCCTTACTAAAATGCAAAATTGTGATTTGGTAGATTGTGAGTGAAGGCACCCTGGTAGAGCAAACAGTTAAGCACTCAACTGCTAACCAGAAGATTGGCAGTTCAAACCTTTCCATGGAGGAAGAGCTGGTGATCTGCTTCTGTAAAGACAACAACCAGGAAAACCTTATAAGACAGTTCTACTCTGTCATATGAATATGAGCCAAAATCAACCTAACAGCAAACATTCTGGAATACACCACTTACCTGTTAGTTTGTTGTACTGTAGTGACTTGCATGCTGTTATGATGCTGGAAACAAAACCAACAGTATTGCATATATTGGCTGAGCCACAAAAAGCACGGTGATCTACTTTTGAAAATTATCTAATGATAACCATATAGATAACAAGAGAACATTGTCCATCTTGTTTGGTTTGGGCACCTCATCAGGAGAGCTCAATCACTAGAGAAAGACATTATCATTATGCTTGGTGAAGTAGAGGACAATTGAGAATGCAGAAGATTCTCAGGTTAGCACAATAGCTCCAACAATGGGCTCAGACATGATGGCAATTGTGAGAATGATATAGGACCACACACCATTTTGTTTTGTTGTACATAAGGTCACCATGAATCAGAGTTGCTGGCAATGAGCAACAGGTTTGGAATGAACTTGAGATTCTGAATTTCTAACACACTCCCAGGTGATGCTAATGTTGCTGGCACAGGGACCACAGTTTGAGCAGCAAGACCACAAGACACATTGAGCTTTCGACCTTGGTATGGTTGTTTGCAGGCATTACTTCTCCACACTAAATTGTTGCTGCTTCTGGGGCAACTCATCTTGCTGGAGGTCTTCATCTTTTTTGTTGATCCTCTACTTTACCAAGTTATTATGTCCTTCTCCAAGGACTGGTCCCTCCCGACAACATGTTCAAAGTACGAGCGACAAAATCTTGACATCTTTGCGTCTAAGGAGCATTCAGACAGTACTTCTTCCAAGACAGATTTGTTGGTTCTTCCGGCAGTCCATGGTACTTCCAGTGTTCTTCACCAACACCATAATTCAAATTTATTTGTTCTTCTATGGTCTTCCTTATCCATTGTCCAACTTTCACATGCATATGAGGCTATTGAAAATATTACAGCTTGTGTCAGGCACACCTTCGTCCTCAGACTGACATCTTCACTCTTGAACTCTTTAAAGAGTTGTGCAACAGATTTGCCTAGTGTAATACGTCATTTGATCTCTTGACTGCTGCTTCCATGAGTGTTGACTGGGGATCTGAGCAAAATGAAGTCTGACAATTTCAATCTTTCTCTGTTTATCATGATATTATGTATTGATCCAGTGGTGAGGATTTTTGTTTCACTTACATTGAGGTGCAACCTATACTGAAGGCATACTGAATGAAGTCTTTGATCTTCATCAACAAGTATTTGCTTCCAGCAAGTAAAGTTATATCATCTGCTTGTTAATGAATCTTCCTTCAATCCTGATGCCATGTTTTTATTTTGTTTTGCTTTTTTATGGAAAGGACAATTCATAATCACAATTGCAATGGTGTCCTGCAAACAGAACAAGGTCATCTTGAGAAGGAACTTGTGGTTCTCTTCAGAAATGGAAGGAGCCATGCTGGGGTCATGTTGGTGCAAAGGTTTCATCAGAGATGCCTGAGCTAACACCTGCTCATCCACAGCTTTACCTGAAATGACGTTCCCAGGTAGACCTTGAGCTGCTTCAACCAATAGCCCAACCCATCTGTGCTGCTGGCTGGACCTCTGCAGTTATTACTGGGAATAACTATGAGAGGGTTTCAAAGAGTTCACGGAAAAGTTCCATTTTTCTTATAATCCAGCTTCTCAGATTATTTGCTCAGCATGCAGATTGAATAAGCATGGTGACAGGATATAACCCTGGCACACATCCTTCCTGATTTTAAAAGACCCCCTCTTGCACAACAGGTTTATGGCAACTCACACATTAGTGGGCAGTATGTCATTTTGAGGACCCCTGGTGTGGCACTGTGGGTTAATGCACTGAACTGCAAAATCAGTTTGAACCACAAGGTCAACAGTTCAAGCTCACCAGTTGCTCCTTGGAAATCCTATACAGAGTCACTATGGGTTGGAACCTACTTAATGGTGCTTAACAACAACAATGTCATTTTGAGGCCAATTCCTGCCTTTTCCCAGCTCCTGCTTGGTGTTGAAAATCATACTTTATTTCCATGCAAAGATGCCATCTCCCATTGCCACAAAAGAAGTTAAACTCCTGTAGAATGTATTCTTCAAATCTACAATCTTTTCAACATGGATTTTATCAATTTAACTCTTTCTGCAAAGCATGTCATAGACATTTGGGCTTAGAAATGCATGCACTGTGTCAGCATGCCAAATAGATGGATCATTATCCACATTTTAGTAATTTAGGGGGCTCATGGCTGGTGTAGGGGATCTTGGTGTAGGATAAGCACTGGACTGCTAAATGAAAGTTTGCTGGTTCAAACCCACCAGCCACTCCTCAAAACCCCTATACAGGGTTGCTATGAATCGGAATCAATGGCACTTAGCAACAACAGCAATGACTAGTATAATCACATTTGGACTGTAAATATAGGGTCATAATGTTCAATCCATTCTCCACACAAGAACCAGAGTAATCTCTCAGAAGTGTGCACTGGGAAGCATGTTCTCTCTACTCAAGACAACAAGAAAATCCCACCTCAGGACATTAGCACTTGTTGCTCCTGTGCCCAGAAAAACACCTCCCAGATATCCACAGGCTTATCTTTCATTTCCTTTAAGTATGTGCAGGAAGAAGTTAGGGCTACAGATCTAAATTTGGATATCACCTACAAACAGAGATTGTTTAAAACCATGAGACTGATGAGATCATTGAGAGAATGCAGATAGAAGAAAAGGAGGTCAGGACTGACTAATCCTGGACACTCTTCTGTATACAGATGAGTAGGAAGAAAGCCCTGATATTGCTCTGTAGGGTAAACACTAGACTGCTAACCACATGGTTGGTGGTTCAAACTCACCAATTGCTCCTTGAAAACTCTATACAGCACCCAACAACAATAATAGGAAGGAAGCCAGCAAAAGAGATAAATACCTGTGAGAGAAGAGGGAACCAGGAATGTGGCTTTGGGGACGTCAAGGGAAGAAAGTGGCTCAAGAAGCACAGATGGAACATGTATGTCAGTCCAACTGGGCAACTGCAGGAAGAATGGGAGATGAGACCACAGTAATGGCATTTGGGGACTAGAAAAAGAATGTATGAAAGGCAAGTAAGTGAACTGATCCAAGAAAGCCGAATCTTAAGCTGGCACTGGGAGAAACCAAAAGCCTACTCTAGCTATACTGTTGGATGAGAAATCAATGACACCACGTGCCTCTGGAAGTAGGGGGTGAAAGAAAAGATTAAAGCAAGAAGGACTGGTTGAAACATTGTTTAAGAAGTGATTCGATATCCAGATCTCCCAAATCCATTCAGCCAGGTCACTGACCTTTAGCACTAGCCTGCAGAAGACTAGGGTTTATTTCCTGAAAAGAATGAAGAGAGAATCTCTAGACTACAACATATCTGACTCTGGAAAGTAGAGTTGACACATTAAAAACAAAGGAATTGGAGTCCTGGTGTGGTGCCGTGGGTTAATGCACTGGACTGCAAAGTCATTTGAACCACAAGGTTGGTGGTTCAAGCTTACCAGCCGCTCCTTGGAAACCCTATACAGGGTTGCTATAGATTAGAACTGACTCAACAGCATTTAACAACAACAACAACAACCAGCATTCTAGATGCTAACATAACCCTTTCTCAACCTTGTTCTTCATTCAGCTCCTAGGATGCCAGCTTCCGGGTCTCCACCTTTCAAACAGGAAACAGAGAAGTTTCCAGTGGAACTGGAATGCTCCACTTATGCATTCAGCGGCTTCCAGTCATCTCTTCACTCAACCATGAGTGGGCCACCAACCGAGATTACTAGACATCCCAGGAAAGCATCTACCCTGAAAGGCAAATCCAAAACAGACACAAAACAATTAACTGGGGAGAACAAACAAGATGGCGGATCAAGTGGATGTGTAGTAAAGAGCTCCACCAGCAACAACACAGAATACCCGACCAAG
>NW_006408659.1:8810671-8812050 GCF_000296735.1 Chrysochloris asiatica | reverse complement strand
GGTTGGAAATGTAAAGGTAGACGTTTTATAGCAAGGAAGGGAGTGGATAACTTTCCAGTCTAGGAGCAGAGGTCCCTAGGACCATCAAGGGAGAAGAGCTGAGAGCGGGACCTTACCCAGAGAAGCAGTGATGCCTGAGATGGAGGCAGAGACAATGACATGGAGTGATAGAGCAGCTGGGGACTTTAGATCCAGAGAGGGAGAGTGACTGTGTGCTGAAGACTGGGGGAGGGGGGAGGGCGGTGGTTAGTGTAGGGGGCAGGCTTGCAGGGTATACCCTTTGGTTGGTTGATGATGCATGGAGAGGATTGTACCCATGGCAATGATATGATATACGATAGAATGAATGTAAAACTAATGTTCTCCCATGTAAACTATCATATAATTCACAATAAAACACTAAAAATAAAAAAATAAAAGTCAATCATCAGCTGGACAATTGACACTTACAGTTTTCTGAGATTCTCAAGAGCCAGTATTGGGGCACTATCAGGAAAAAGGTTCAACTATCAACGGTGCTGATTATATAGAGATGCTCACTAAAGAGCTGAAGCCTAAACTTTGGGTTAAATGCAGAGGACTGCTATCCAAGGGCATTGCGATCTTGCAAGACAGTGCATGTCTGCACACCTCTGCCCACATGGTTGACGCTCTGTAAAAACTTCATTTTGAGGTATTAAAGTGTCTTCCTGATCTTGCTCCATTGGACTTTCACCTGTTTGATCCCCTGAGAGCAATCCTTCAAAGGTGAAGATTCACCTTTGATGAAGAACTGAAGACAGCAGTGCATTCATTTTTTTATTAAGGGAATACAAAAGTTTGTTGACAGATGGACAAAATATATTGAGAAGCAAGGAGATTATGTGGGAAAAAATGATGTATTTGTCTTTTCTAAAAGTTAACTAAAATAATTCTACAGTTAAAAAAAAAAACACTATACAATGGAGTTGAGAAAAATAAGGAAGAAGTCAGGAAAGCGCTACAGGAACAATCAAATAAGACAGATACAGCATTGGAAACAATTCAAAAACTACAGAAAGAGGTCCAAACGATTAGTAATAGAATATCAGAAATGGACAATACACTGAAAGGGCAAAGGAGTAGAATTGAAGATAGAAGCCAGAACTAGTGACCTAGAAGATAAATCTCTCAACACTACCAAGATAGAAGAACAAACACAAAAAAGGATTTAAAAAAATCTGAAGAAGGCCTAAGATTCATGTTGGATAACATGAAGAAGAATAACGTAAGAATTATAGGCATTCTAGAACAGGAACAATCACACAAGCCCACAGAGGAGATAGTTGAAGATCTTCTGGAAGAAAATTTTCCTAACATCCTGAAAAGTGAAAAGATAAGCATTCAAGAAGCTCAATGAA
>NW_006408659.1:8741485-8809982 GCF_000296735.1 Chrysochloris asiatica | reverse complement strand
GAACAGAGATCCAGGTGGTGGGAAGGTCAGGTAGATTACTGGAAAAATAGAATGTCTTAAATGAGGGAAGAACTAATGGAATATAAGGTAATCACAGTGGGGTTGGGGTGGAGGGTTTACTTTGGGTGTTGGGTAGGGAAATACAAGAAGCGGGGAGGAGGCGGAAGAATAAGATAGATAGGGGAACACTGAGACAGGTTTGCATGGCCTAGTGTGACAGAGGTAAATAGTGATGCATACTCAACCTTTGAACAACCGGGCTCTGGAATAGAGAGATCTAGGTATAGCTTGAAGAGGGTAAATAATACTAAAATCCTTGACTGCCTTATGAATATTAGTTTCCATCGCCTACTATTGTAAAACAGACACTTGAGTGGGATAGAAAGGAATGTTGGGAACCATGATTAGAGAAAACCTGTAAGCCCGCCTTCAGCCTATAACTGATTGGAATACCTAAAAGGGGTTCTACAACTTGCCCAGTGAAATAGGCCTCATGCAAAGCCTTTACAGAGTATAGGACCTTAGGTGGAATCCTGAGTCCCATACAGAAACTTATGAGGTGAGACGTTCCCACTAGAAAGGACAAGCAGACTGGAATAGCTACAGTGACAGAAAATACATCTTCATGATGAATCTGACCTATATTCAGTGCGGTAGTTACTCTAAATACCAACAGAGAGAGAAGGAGTCTTCAAATCAAGTATCAATGCTATATAGGGATGGGCAACTTAGACACTGGCTACCTAAAATGAGGGGGCAATAAAGGCACGAAGTGACTGGCTTACAGAATCCCCACTGAATAGCTGTCATCTTGTCTAGATGGGTCTGGTGAAAAGAGATGGGGATAAGATTCATAAGATTCAGTAGTGAATAACTGTTATCATGACTAATCGTGACTGTCACAATTGTAAAGGTAGAAGTTTTGTAACAAAAAAAGGGGAGTGGTTAATCTTACAGTCCAGAAACAGAGGACCCTAAGACCATCAAGAGAGGAACGCACAAGCAGAATGAGGGACCTTATCCAGAGAAGCAGCAGCACCAGAGATGGAGGCAGAGATGGGGGCATGGAGAGGGGGAGCGGCTGAGGACTCTAGATTCATGGACAAAGGACTAAGAGCTGGTGACCAGGAGCAGACTTGCAGAATGTGCCCTTTGGAGATGTAAATTATTATATATGCCTGAGTGGTTTTTTCTGTTTGTGTGTTTTTAAAAAAGCTAAAGTGCATAGAGAGGAATCCTGTTAACTGATGGTACATGGAGGGGATAATCAATGTAATGAAACAAGGTATGTGATTCGTTGAATGTAAAACTGATGATATGCCCTGTAAACTTTCACTCAATCCACAATAAAAAACCTTTAAAAAAAAAAAAAAAGTCTTATTGTGAACTGAGTGAAGGTTTACAGAACAGACCATCAGTTTTATATTTAAAAAAACCATATACTTTACATCACGACACGGCTGCAAACCCCTCCATGTACCAACAGTTAACAACATTTACTGCTATTAATTTTAACTATTGCATTCCTCCCTGTGTCTCCCACCATCCTCATCCTTCCTCTGCTAACCTCTTTTCTGTGCCAACCTCCCTCTTCTTGTATATTGTATGCCCTGTCACCCATGTGAACATGTTAACCCTCTAGTCCATACATAATTCCTCCACCCTACTCTATTGTAACCATCATAGATTGGTTCTTTTATCAAGACAACCTTTTTTTTGTAAACTTTTTACAACATTCGTCTC
This sequence comes from Chrysochloris asiatica, assembly GCF_000296735.1. NCBI lineage: Eukaryota > Metazoa > Chordata > Mammalia > Afrosoricida > Chrysochloridae > Chrysochloris > Chrysochloris asiatica. The sequence continues at coordinate 8,808,239 of NW_006408659.1, read as the reverse complement.
ATTCAATCTTTGTCCTTTTGTAACTGACTTATTGCACTCAGCATAATGCCCTCCAGGTTCAACCATGTTGTGAAGTGTTGCACAGATTCATCATTATTCTTCAACATTTTGTAGTATTCCACTGTGTACCTGGACCAAAGTTTGTTTAACCGTTGTTCTGTTGATGTGCATTTAGGCTGTCTCCATCTTTTTGATATGTCTCTTAAAGACAGCATATTGAAGGATCCTAATTTCTTATCCATTCTGTGCTTCATGTCTCTTAAGTGGTACATTAAATACATTTACATTCAATGTAATTATGAATAGATATGAACTGATGTCATTTTTCCGTGTGTTTTTTTTGTGTGGCTCTAGTGGATTCTTTGTTCCACAAAATTTTTATGCTAAGTTCATTTTGTTTGTGGGTTTTCTTTTTATTTTCATTTCTGTTGTGTTAATGTTTATTAAATCTTTCTGATTTCCATGATTAAAAAAAAAAAAAACCAGTTAACTGGAGGAACAAACTATAAAAAGGAAAAGAACATTTCCAAAGAAAAATCTTATCAATATCTTTAGAGAGATAAGAGAAGAAATTGCACCCATAAAATTATAATGTTGACTAGAGTTAGTTCCAACTCCTAGCAACCCTGTGCACAACAGAATGAAACTCTGCCCAGTCCACCATCATCCTCACAAGTGTTATGAGCCCATTGTTGCTGCCACTGTGTCAATCCATCTTGTTGGGGGTCTTCCTCTTTTCCATTGACCCTCCACTTGCTGACAGTGTGTTCAAAGTACAAGAGATGAAGTCTCACCATAATGTCTTCTAAAGGAGTAACAGAATGCTATAGAGAGAAAATCCAGAGAACAAAGCAAAGCTAACAATTTTTAAATCATAGTAACATCACTGAAACAAATTTTTTTAAAAAAGGAAAAGGAATGGGAGACAAAGTTGAGGAAACCTACAAAAAGTTGAAGAAAAACAAAAATTATGAAAATAAGAGACAAAGTTTTAAAAAAAAGTAGACAAATCTAGGAGGTTCAGTATCCATATAATATCAAATCCATTGTTGTCAAGTCAAGTCGGTTCCAACTGACAGCAACCCAATGGGACTGAGTAGAAGAGCCATGGTGGTGCAGTGGGTTAAGCATTGGGCTACTAACCACGAGGTTGGCAGTTTGAACCCACTAGCTTCTCTACAGAAGATGAGACAATCTGCTTCCTTGAATTACATGATTTTGTCTGCCAGCACACACTGTTGCTTTTGTTGTTGCAGGTGTTTTTCTAGCCGCTGGCTGTTAAATCTTCCAGTGTTTTTAGCTATGACATTGTGGTAAGTAGTATTTGTGGACCTAGATCAGTAACTTTTTTGATAAATGAAGTAACCATTAAGGGAAAAGGAGGAGAAAAATCCAAAGAGCACCTGCTCAGTTGCTAATAATATTCTAACTATGTTGCATGTCAGTGTAGAAAGATTTTACAAAACGATTTTGTTGCCAGTATTCATATAATCTAAGAAATATCACATTTAAGCAATTTACTACAACATCTATTACATATTAGTCAATGATCGAAATTGATCAACGTCATTAACAATTCTGTATGATGTGATTTAGGAGGCGACCCATGGAAATGTAGACTGACACAATGAGTTACCACAATGGGAGACACCCACCCTAGACATGCCATTGTGTACAATTTATTATACATACAATTTAGGAATTATTGAAAAAGAAAAGGTTGCCTTAGCAAAGTGTATTGCACAATAATTCAAAAACAATGAAGACAACTTTGCACAGAAATCTGACCACAAAACAAATGTCTCACCTTTTACCCTTTCCAATTTACTGTCTACCACAATTCTAACACACTTTCTAACACAATTCTCTGTGTCGCATATAAATGAAAAATCTCCTTGGAATATTCCAAGCTGAATACAACAGCATGCACAAAGATTACCAGAACGATAGAGTACAAAACCAACACTGGGGTAGTTGGGTTCCTTTGACAAATAACAAGAAGAAAAGAAACCAACCACCAGCAATTTGAAAGATTGCTAGGGAATACTTCCTCCTCACTTATGCCAAGATTCTACGTCTTAATATTATTTTAAAGTGATTCAAAAAGCTTTAAGGGTCGATTAAAACAATTAGATTTCATTTACACTTGTCAAATTGACAAAGATTAGAAAAAAGCAATAGCTGGTGAAGCTCAGGATTTCTGTGGGAGTGTGTATTGGCACATCCACTTTGCCTGTGTGGTTCAATTTGGCAGCAAAACTGTTCTCAGTCACACAATGAAATGCTCTGAGTCATTAAAATTGGTGTGGTGTTGCATACCTGCACTTTTACAGAGAAAGAAGTTCACAAGACATTGTTACTTTAGGGAGGTGGAATGAGTTACAAATTCAGGATTCTATCTGGTTAAGTAAAAATCAGATGTAAGGGGAGTTTCCCTGGGTGTAGCCTGCAAAACCTTTTATTTTACAAGAGATATAAGAGAGAAGTGAAGGGACCTAGAAAAAGAGCCAGAAGCAGAGCACGTCCTTTGGACTCAGCCAAGTAGACATATATTTTATAAGGTCACAGTTCAATCCATGATAAGGAGGGAGGGTAGAATCATGGGTACAGGTACAGGCTGATAGAGCTGGTATAGACAAAGAAGTGGTTCCCTTACATTTGCTTAGTGAATGACAGGCAAATTCATCAGCTAGAAAGAATGGGGAGGAAGGGTGCTTCAGAAGTGAGGAGAGAGAAGAAAGCAAGAAATAGTCCTCTCCAATAATGGGACAGTGACTTTGCCAGGGCCCACTTTAAGTTTGTGGTCTAAGTAAGACCAGTCAAGCTTGGTTGTGTGTTTTCTCAAACTATGACCAGCTTTCTATTCAGGCATAGGCCTGGGAAAGGTAAGAGTTGGATCTGAGCAGTATTAAGGTTTTTCCAGGTGATTGTGCTGAGATGAGGGGCAAGATGTTGATGGTAAAATAGTTTAAAAATCTCTGGGGTTCCCAGGAAGCTGACTCTGAGATTAGTTTGGCAGGAAGTTGAGTAGAGAATATTCTTAGAATTCAACACCTGAAAAGAATGAGAAAGAAGTCAAATTGGGCAGAAGTTGGGTTACAATGCAGCCACAGTTTGTTTGGGCTTCAACTGACCGTACAGGAAGCTCTGGAGTTGGATTAGCTCTTCAGAATTGTCTGGGTAGTGGCAAGAAAGCTGGACAGTTATATCCCTGCATTGAACTGGTCACAGAATGTGAGGAGGGGGTGTGGCCTTGGACAAAGCAATTCCTTTGAGCTGAGTCATGTCCCCTAAAGGGATGACAGCTGAGGGCCACCTGCCAGCAACACTCCCAGCACCTGGGGAAATAAGCCTTTCAGCTCCAAATGGGAACTGAGTAGCTCAGCTCAGAGTCTACTACAGATGGTAGCTAAAGGGATGAGTATTGTTGTTGTCATGTGCCGTGGAGTCGGTTCCCACTCATAGTGACCTTGTACAGGGTTTCCGAGGCGGTAAAGCTTTACAGGAGCAGAAAGTCTCATCTTTCTCCCATGTAACAGCTGGTAGTTTCGAACTGCTGACTGTGAGATTAGCAGCCCAATTCATAACCACTACGTTACCAGAGCTCCTTTAAAGGAATGAATATAGTACTAGACAATGAATTCTAAACTGGGTAAAGAAGGACATGAGGACATAAGATGGACAATAAAAAGAACTCAGGTCAATGTGCTCTGGAACAATAGAGATGATGAATATAAAGTAGAATGCTTGAAGTCAAGATTTTGAAAGCGGAGTAATAATTGGTAATGGTAATTGGTCGTTATTATTAATGTTAACTTGTCAATGGAAATGAGAACTTCCTGACAAAGTCTAGTGTAGGATCATGAGGATGAAAGGTTGGAATTGGATGGAGGGAAAGAAAGCTGATTTCCCTAACTGGAATGAATACTCTAGCTGGAGGGACCAAATCACCTGACTGGCTGTTAGCCACTGGCCATGCAACTTTTATTGAAATACAATTATATTCTCTCAAAAATTTTAGAGATGCAGAGATTTTAGTTAGATGCAGGGACTGTAGCTTCAAGCCCAGCAGAAGATGGAAATGAAAGCGGGAACGGAAAACAAAGAAAAATGAAGTAGAGATGAATGAGACCTTCTATCTTAGAGAGATTGGATCCGGCAACTCTCAAAAGACTAAGAGGATGGTTTCAGTTCTGATTTGGTCTCCATTGGCAGCCATCTGAGGCCTGGCTTCCTACTGTGTGGGTGGAATCTTCTTTTTTTCCACTTTACTAAGTCACCTTTTACTTGAACTAAGTTGAGCGGGTTTCTCTTCCTTGCCATTACTGCCTTCCAATACTTGAACCCAAATTTATATCATCTGAATATACTGGCCAAAGAATAAACCCCTATGTTGATTTTTGATTTTACTATCACCACCTCTATACTAAAGACTTTAGAACTTGTGGAAATAGGTTCAAATCCTCAACATCTGCACCAGTTGGGGCATCTTATAGTTTTATGTATCATCTTATATCTTTTGTACATTAAGTTAAGTATGACCACCTTAACATTTCAGACCATTTCTAAGACTGTGGAGGTTTATGTTTGAGGTTGGAACCACAAGACGCTGTCCTCTTCTGCTCCAGTGTTTACTTCCCCAAGATATGACTCAAACAGGTCTGAAGTCCTGAATGCATGTATAGCAAATGAGAGCGTTCTGACTCCCATTGTGCCTTTGGGATGTAGGAATGTTGAGAATAAACAAATTTTCAGAGTTTTACTAAAATGAAAGGAAAAGAATGGCACAGTAGCTAGAGAGAAATGTGGAGGCCAGGAAGTATGTTTTGTGCTCATTCCACTCTTGTCAGTTTCAAGAATCTTCTTTCTAGCAGAAAATCAGAAACAAAATATGAGCAAATATTAACCTCCATTCTTCAAGAAAAATGTCCAGATTAATTCAAATGGCAGCTTTTCTGACCCGAGATTGCTCCCATTTATTTTACCCAGTAGAAAAAAATCGATCAGCTTTCCTGAACATGAGTTCGTCTCATTAAGTGTGCTGTTCCATTGTGCTTCCGCTATATCCCATTAATCTTGTTTTGTTTTGTTTTTCAGATGCTGCTGACATTTTCCATTGTTAGTCCAGTCAAGCAATTATAACTCTCCGGTTCTTAGCTCAGTTTTGGCACAAAGTTGCATTCAAAGAACCAATGGTCCATCAGAAAATTACAACAATTTAAAAATCTTTTTCTGCTTCAAGGAAATACCACAAGGCAATTAAACAAAACTCTAAAAACAAGATTGTGACTGTAAGTTGGAAGAGGGTGCACTGATAAATAGTTAGGATTTTAATGTGTGGGACACCAACCATAAGTCATGCCTTGGAGGAGTTTTAAGGAAAAGAATGGTGTGGTCAGAGCAGCAGGCCTGAAAGCTGACCCTGGCTGGAAACACTCACAGGAAAGACAAAGACCCAGCTGAAGGCACAGCGGACAGCTGCTGTCATCCTGTTGAGGAATAACCAGCCTTCGTGAAGGTGGTGGACTAAATGGTACACTGTAACAGAAATGATGTGAAGGGTGTTTGAAGACGTGCCTTGAAAACCCAGAATCTGGAATCTAATTGGGAGAAAGATCAATTTGTAATGTAGATGAAAATAACATCAATGTGATTAAAAATGTAAGTTCATCATGGTTTTTTTTGTTTGTTTGCTTGTTTTCATTTGGGTTTTTAGCAGAGATGGAAGGAAGAAACCCAAAGAGGAAATAAGCTTCCTTTATAAATGATTATTTATATTGCTCCCACTGATACATGGAAGAGCTGAAGATCTTGAATGTGAACTGTTGTTGTTAAGGGTCATCGAGTCAGTTTCGACACACAGTGACCTCATACAAGGTTTCCAAGTAGCAGCTGGTGGATTTGAAATTAGCAGTCCAGTGTTTATCCTACAGTGTTAATCCTTATCTACTTGAATAGACAGCACTGAAGATGGATTCAGGAAATAACTGGGTTCCTCACTTGCTAATGTTGGATCTGTTGTTGTGAGTGGCTGTCAAGTTGATTTCAACTCATAGCAACTCTGTGTGTCACAGTAGAACTGCTCCATTGGGTTTTCTTACCTGTAGTCTTTACAGAAGCAGATTGCTGGGTCTTTTCTCCCATGGAGCCACTGGGCAGTTCAACGTACCAACCTTTCCATTAATGCTGAGTGCTTAACCATTGCAACCCAGTGCCCAGCAAAGCCCCAAAGATTTCAGGAATAAATATTGTGTATTCATGTGTGTCTTAGCTCTCTAGTGATGCTATCCCAAAAATACTACAAGTAGATTTCTGTTATAAAATAAAACAGAAAATGATTCTCTCTGTTTTATGCAGAGAAAATAAAACCCAGAATTTTATTCTCCTATAGTTTGGGAGGCTAAATGTCCAAATTCAGAGAGCTGGCTCTAGGGGAGGGCTTTCTCTCTGTGTGTATCCTGGTTTTAGAAGGTTCCCAGAGCAGAGACCCAGGTCTCAAAGGACAAACGCTCTCCTGCCAGCTCTTTCTTCTTGGAGGTAGTAGGTCTTTCATTTTGCTAATTTGTTTAATCCCTTTTATATTTCAAAAGAGATTGACTCTAATCCTATGGATTCTGTCTCATTAACATAACTGTCTCTAATCCTGCCTCATTAACCTTAGGTTATTATAGTCGAGTGCTGTCCAGTGGGTTCTGACTCACAGTGAACCTGTATAGGGTTTCCAAGGAGCAGCTGGTAAATTTGAACCACCGACCTTGTGGTTCAAACCGACCTTATGGTCCAGTGCTTATCCTACAGCCCCCCGCCAGGACTCCCATTCACATTAAATAGGTGAGGATTTACAATTTATGGTGGTCGTGGTGTGCCGTGGAGTTGGTTCTGACTCACAGCAACCCTGTATGGATTTCTGAGCACGTAACTCTTTACAGGAGCAGAAAGCCTCATCTTTCTCCCATGGAACAGCTGGTAGTTTCAAACTGCTGGCCTTGAGATTAGCAGCCCGATTCGTAACCACTACGATACCAGAGCTCCTTTTTACAACATATAGGATAATTATATCAGACTACAAAATGGAAGCTAATTACACATTATTGAGACTTGTGACCTAGCCAACTTGACATGCATTTCTGGGAGACACAATCCAATCCAAAACAATGTGGATTCATCATCAAAAGCCATTCTCACACTCAAGGCCCCTGGGCACCAGGCCCTTCTCCGGGTGACTATGGGATGCTATAGACACTGCTGAAGTTCTGGTAGCCTCCAGATGTTTGAGAACCATCCAAGCCACACAGCCACACAGAGCTCCAAGTAGAAGTAAAAGCACTTCCTCTTCCTCCTCCTCTGTTTCACAGAAAAGCCAGTGGTACATGTGGTAAATTTCTTTGTTTTCCCCAGCACCCTTACACAAGAACTCAAAACTGTACATAGGGGCTAGGTCAGGAGAGACAAAGACAAGGGAAAAATTGGCTTTACTAGGAAAACTTTTTTTTTTTTTTTACACTAAATCTTCTTTTTATTTATTTAAACATTGAAAACATTATTAAATATTTTAAAGAGGATTTTAAATTAATTTTACTATTTTCCTCTTAGGAGGGGCTGCGAACCTTAAGGTCAGCGGTTCGAAACTACCAGCTGCTCCACGGAAGAAAGATGAGGCTTTCTACTCCCGTAAAGATTTACACCCTCGGAAACCCTATACAGGGTCCCTATGGGTCGGAACCGACTCGACGGCACTTAACAACAACAACAACAACATTTTCCTCTTATTAGATGCATGGTATACAACCTTGCATGTGAGGGTTTGAAATGCACAGAATCTTTTGAATTAAATACCATTTTAATATTATTGGTAAGACTGAATATTATAATACAATTTTTTATTTACTTGAATTCTGCCAGGCTATTGTCTGTTGATGCTCTTCGTTACTTCTCTATTGTTTACATATGTGAATTGTCTGTACATGTCTTTAACTCATTTTTGTTTGTTTTGTTATTTATTTTAAAATATGTTTGTATTAAACATGTTCTTGTTTATCATTTCTTTTTAATTTGGTTTATGGTGCTTGCTGAATTTCATAACTGTTATGTTTTTGATGCAAACACATTGATTGCTTCTCACACCCCCAAATGATTTACTTCCATAAATTTTATGCTTGGAAGAAATATATCTCAGCCTGAGAAAATATTGATATCTGCTGATACTTTCTCCTTGTTTTCTATTGTTCAATTAAAAAGAAAGGTTTAACACTTAGATATGCCAAGATTTTTTTCTAATTCTCAATGGCATTTAGAACATAATCCATCCTTTTTGCCATTGATTTTGACGCTATTTTTATTTCTCTTCAGTTACTGTTATTATTGTTTCTGTGTAGTTGTTTTTTACTAGGTCAACTTTTGCTGGTCACTCTTCAGACAAGTCCTCTCCCTGGGTGTTCCTGTCAGACACAGCCATCAGAGTACCAGGCCCACCGGACAGCGTATTCCAGAGCCGGACACAACTCAGTCTAAGGCTGAGACAAGCAGTCTTCCTACCTGGTGCCCTCCCTCCCACATACAACTGCACCCCCAAAGTGAGAGTCACACAGAAATAGGAACACACAACCATGAGAACACATAAACCTTCAAGGAGTAAATATAAGAGGGGAAGACTAGTTTCTTGCCTTGCAATGAGAGGAAAGCGTAGCTCCAGGGGAGAAGAGACCCAGGCACAGAATATGTTTCTCAAATAAGGCAAGAATGTCTTCAACAAAGACAAAGACAGCCCGAAGATTCAAAAAAGAGAAAATGCCAGACTTTCCTTTCTGCACCCACCACCAGAGCAGTTTCAGGAAAGCAAAAGGCCATTCAAATCCTTTTGCTCTGGTTAAAGGTTCATCAGTTACATTCTGATTTTAAGGTACTTCCCACTAGCGTTGACTAGCAGCCAGTGCCAGAAACCCTCATGAAACACCCAAAGGCCATCCTCTGCCATCCACTTTACTACACTATAAACCCTTACCCTAGCGCTGGCCAGAGAATGGGATCTATTTAAGCAGCACTCACCTCCCTTACTCAAACAAAAAAAAAAAATTTTAACCATAATAATAGAGTAATGGTTGAACATGTAAAACCTAACTGTTGTTGTTGCTCTTATGTGCTGACAAGTCGGTTCTGACTTACAGTGACTCTGTATAGGGTTTCCGAGGAGCAGTTGGGGTTTGAACTGCTGACCTGTGGTTAGCAGTCTAGTGCATATCCACACCAGGAGTCCAAACCTACTGCATTGTAAACCTGAAGACTGTTGAAATGGAAACGTATATATATAGAGAGAGAGAGAGTCCTGGTGTGGCACTGTGGGTTAATGCCCCAGACTGCAAAGCAGTTTGAATTGCAAGTTCGACGGTTCAAGCTCACCAGCTGCTCCTCACAAACCCTATACTGGGTCACTATGGGTCAGAGCTGACTAGACAGCACTTAACAACAACAGTAAAAAAAAAATATATATATATGTGTGTGTGTATGAATATACATATGAAGTTATGGAGTCCTGGTGTGGCACTGTGAGTTAATGTGCCAGACTGCAAAGCCATTTGAACTGCATGGTTAGCAGTTCAAGCTCACCAGCTGCTCCTTGGAAACCCTATACAGGGTCACTATGGGTCGGAATCAACTCAACTGCACTTAACAACAACAAATATATATATATTTACTGATTGGAAACTGGCTGCTCACAATTTGTGGGATACAGCTATGCAGGGAGGGGCAAGCTCAGACGGTGCCTGAGAAAGACCTCAAGCAGAGCAGAGAGGTGCAGCTTTCATGATAAGAGGGGGTATGTATTCTGGAAACCTCAGTTACAGGTGGACCAAGGGGGGATGGAACAAGGCACCAAAGGCACCTTTCAGTAGGTACACAAAACCACCTGAATCAATAGAGATTGGTATTGTCCTGGATACAGGATCACTTTGTCAATTCTTCACAGACTTATTCATAAATAAAATGCTATTCCAATTAAAAAAACAAAAAATTAATCATGAGTTTCTTAGAATTTAACAAAATTGTAAAATTAATCTGGAAGGAGAAATAAGCAAAAATATCTAAGAGTATTCTGAAGCAAAGAGAAGATTAATGGGGAGTTTTAATCTTACCAGGCAGTGGAGCCTTTACCAGTCTTATGGATTAGTAAAGTATGAGAGGAAACGCCTCGGCTCCCATCAGCCCCACCCTCCCCCCCCGCCACAGCCTGTAGCCACTTGAACTGAGCTGACAATGCCTTATGTACACTCTGTGTTAAAACAGGAGTACCTGGCTGATGATGCCAACAGTTGATACATTTGGCTGCTAACTGAAAGTTTAGAGGTTTGAGTCTACCCAGAGGAGTCTTGGAAAAAAAGTTCTGTCGATCTACTTCTGAAAAATCAGCCACTGAAAACCCTGTGGAGCACAGCCCTGTTTAACACACATAGTGTCACCATGAAGTCGGAGTCATTTCATGACAACTGGATTTTTATATAAAAACACTGCTTGTATATGCTGAGTGAGGGTGTCAGCTGAGTCATCACTGGTGATGAAAAAAGCCAATGCCTTGAGAACTGCTAGTAGAGACACCAGAAGTTTCCAGTTTCCATAATATAGAATAAGTTAAAAGCTAAGCCTGGGGGTGAGAAACAAAGAAGAGTTGACAACATCAAACAATTGTTGTTGTTGTTGTTGTTAGGTGCCATCGAGTCGGTACCAACTCATAGCAACCCTATGCACAACAGAACGTAACACTGTCTAGTCCTGAGTCAAACTCACAATCATTGCTATGTTTGAGCCCATTGCTGCTGCCACTGTATCAATCCATCCTGTTGGGGGTCTTCCTCTTTTTCTCAGACCCTCCACTTTACCAAGCATGACATAGTTCTCTAGGGACTGGTCCCTCCTAATAATATGTCTGAAGTATGAGAAAGAGATAAAGTCTGGCCATCCTGGCTGTACTTCTTCCAACACAGATTGGTTTGTTCTATTGGCAGTCCAGGGTACTTTTAATATTTTCCTCTAACACCATAACTCAAATGCATCAATTCTCCTACAGTCTTCCTTATTCACTGTCCAATTTTCACATGCATATGAGGTTATTGAAAATACTATGGCTTGAATCAGGTGCAACTTAGTCTTCAAACTGGCATCTTTGTTCCTGAACACTTTAAAGAGGTCTTGTGCAACAGATTTGCCTAATTCAATATGTCATTTGATTTCTTAACTGCTGTTACCATGAGTGTTGACTGAGTTAGTTCCATAAAATCTGTGGTGCAAACAGAGAAGAACCAAATGTGGCAAAGAGTCTGGGTGACACTGAATATTGTTTTAATAGCTGAGATGCCTCAGACATGGTTAAGAATTAGACACGGGTGGGAAGTAACCAAGGTTTAAAAACATAAAAAAATCAACTACAACAACAAATGAACAAGTGGGTGGGAGAGACAGCTTCACCCAAGACATCTTCAATTTTCCTGGAAATCTACCATCTCTAAGACACTGAGGTCCTTTTCCTAAGGAATCTATAATCTAGCCGAATTGTTGTTGTTAAGTGCTGTGGAATCGCTTCTGACTCATAACAACCCTTTATAGGCTGGTGAGTTTGAGTAACAACAGGTAAATTATAAGAATAAAATAGGGTTGGGTGGTAGTACAAACAAGGAACTGCCAGAGCTAGCTAAGGAGGAAGGAGTGACTGAGTTCTGGGTGAAGATATGAAAAGATTTTACAGAGGAGGAGACATCTGAGCAAGGACCCCACAGAAGAAAGATGGACCAAGGAATTCTGGGTTGAAGAAACTACTTAAAAGAATCCTCAGCAAGGCAATTAAAGAAGGCACCAGTAGTCCTTGAGGTTGTTCAGAAAGGTGTTCAGGGCTCTCTCACTCACTAAGACTTTAACCTTGGAGCCTAACCATTAAGAAGCCCTTCAGTGTATTTAAAGTATGACAACCATCCTAGATTATGGCAGCAGCTAGGTGTTTTCTCTTTAAATTCTTGATCATGTTCTTTTGGGGAGAATGTTCCTCACCCCTAACTTAAGAGAAGACCACAAACCCAAAGTCTTCTTCCTTTGCTTGTAGCAGTGTGTGATGTGATAAGATACTTTGATTTTCTGTAGCCATCCAACTCCAGCATGAGGAAGGCAGAGTGAGCAAGGTCTTGAAGGACATGAATAGACCATAGAATGGGCTAGCCCAGAAAAGGAGCTTGTGTGTGTGTGTGTGTGTGTGTGTGTGTGTGTGTGTGTGCGTGTGCACACACGTGCGGGCGCGGGCGCTCCTTGCCACACTTACAGAGTTTCTATTTAGTGTGATGAAAAGTTTTGGAAATAAATTTGTGATTTTTTAACAACTTTGTGAATATAATAAATGCCACTAAATTGTACACATGAAAATGGCTTAAATGGTACTTTTTATTTCATATTTGTTGTTGTTAAGTGCCATCAAGTCGGTTCAAACCCATAGTGACCCTATATAGGTTTCTGAGGAGCAGCTGGTGAGCTTGAACTACCGACCAATTAAAAAAAAAGCTTAAGAGTTGGAAAAAGAATTCCTCCCTTGAACTCACATTCTTCTCCAACTACAGCCCTGATTCTCTGTTCGGCTCAAGGTAAAACTGTCAGGGGAACTGTCTCTCCTTCCTCACCTTCTATTCCCTAGTTGACTTACTGCTGTCCCTATCACTCTATCGAAACTGGTCTCCTCAAGTCCTCAGCAATCTCCAAGTCCCCAAATCCAGTGAACTCCCTCATGTCTTCACTCCATTTGACCTCTCAGCAGCTGCTCCTGCCTGCCTAAAACACTCTCCTGCCTCTTCCTCTTCCAGTTCCTCCTACACCACAGGCTGTCACTTCTCAGTCTTTCTTGCTGGCTGTTCCTCCTCCCCCTTAAAGCATGGTTTGTGGACTGTGAGCAGTGGCACCACCTGGAACCTTGTTGGAAATACAGAGTCTTGGACCCCATCTGAGAACTACTGATTCAGAAACTAACAACCTATATCTAATATGGAGTCCCTGCATGGTGCAACCTGTTAATGCATTTGGCTGCTAACTGAAAGGTTAGAGTCAATCTTAGAAGGAAGATCTGAAGATCTGCTTCTGAGAGATCAGCCATTAAAAACCTGCCAGGAGTTGGAATCCACTTAACAGCAACTGGTATGGTGTATGTATGTAGCATGTATGTGTGTCACAAATACTATCCTGACTCAATTTTGAGGCGCTGGCTGGAAGCCAGTCAGTTCCCCTTCTTGGACAGCTGATTAAGTCTACTCTTTAAGTCCTTATCTGGGTTTCTCATTCCTCAGCCACTGTGCACTGGCCCTAACCACCACAGAGCAGGGTAACACAACTAGGGACAGCTCTATGCCCTGTAGCCTATAGAACTATTAAAAAAAAACAAAAAACCAATTCCCAAGGAGCCTGGAAAACCCAGCTAGCCCTACCCTGCTTGTCATACTTAACTCACCTCTGAAACTACTGTTACAAGGGAGAAAGATGAGGTTTTCTAGTCCTGTAAAGATTTACAGCCTCTGAAACTATTTTCAGGGTTGCTATGAGTCAGAACTGACTCCACGGCATACCACCACCTCAGTTAATTCCAACTTGTTGTGCAATCCCCTAAGTGACCCTCCTTAGCTTGCTGTCCTCTCCCCCCCAGGGAATTGTGGATATAATAAAACCTTTGAAACTTTCCGTTTCTTTCTCTTGATCTGTGTCTGGTCTTACCACACCTCATCTAAACAATACAATTAAAACACTGTGTTTTAACAAGTCCTCCAGGTAAGGAACACTAAAAACTCTGAGGATCACTATTCCTTACTGTTCTGTGCTGAATCCTGTTCTTTTCTCTGGCTTCATAATTTTCCCTTGATGATTTAATCCAAGTCCATGGCTTTTAAAAATCGCTATACTGACAACTCCTAAATGTATATCTTTAGCACCAACCTTCCCTTCTTCCTCGACCCCTGCTAAATTTCATAGTCAAATCCAACCATCTGGAGGTCACACAGTATCGCAAATTCAACATGTTCAAAACGGAAGCAACCTCTCATTTCTCCCTAAAACTAGCTCCTCCTCCATTTTTTTTGCCATTTCAGAAAATAGATCTACCATCCCCTGATTTGCTCATTTAAAAAATCTTAGATTCACCACGATGCTTCTCTTTTCTTCCCTTCTTACATCTTGGCATTAGTACATCTTCTGGTTTGGGTTCCACATCTAAAACTGTCTTGAATCATCTTCTATCACCACCTCAGACCAGGCCACCATTTTCTCTCTCTTGTACCCTGGCAAAAGCCGCCTGCCAGACCCCGTTTCCATTCTTACCCGGCTCATGTTCCGTACAACAGCCAGGATGGTCTTTTAAGAGGGAAAACAGACCATTTCACTTCCTGCTTCAATCCTCGGCACCTTCCTATCACATTTCATTAAAATTTAAATGTGCTGTGGAGATGTGTTTGGCCTGTGACACGTAATCACTTCCTGTATCCCTTTAATATCTAGGGCCAGAGACTATATCTAATTCATACCTAAACCCAAAAAATCACTGCCATTGAGCCAATTCTGACTCATAGTGATCCTATATAGGGTTTCTGAGATTGTAAATCTTTTAGGGAGCAGACAGCCTCATCTTTCACCTTCAGAACAACCGCAAAATTGGTGGTTCAAATCCACCAGTTGTTCCGAGGGAAAAAGATGAGGTGCTCAATAAATATTTGCTGAATGAGAAAGTTTTTCTTTTGTGAATAAGTTAAGTTTAGGGTTTGACTTCTTTAGTTTTTCTGTGTTTCCCGAGTAGGGTACATGGGCCTCTGGCTTAGTTTTCTAACACCACAGTAATACAAATACCACAATGAGTAGCTTTAATGAAGAGACATTTATTTTCTCACAGTTCTGGAGGCTGATAGTCTGAATCAGGTTCTTGGCCACGTCGGTCCTTCTGTGAACCTCTCTCCTGGTTTCTGATGTCTTTAGTGATCCTTGGTTTTCCTTTGGTTGTACACAACCCTCACATGTCTGTCTTCCCTCATGTATGTGTATCTCTGTGTCTAACGTGTTCTGTTTTTTAATTCTAAAGTGATTAGATTTATAACCCACCCTACTGCCAACAGACACACGATTCTCTTGAGAAAATCTGGACTTTAACATCTCCTCCCCAGTTGTCTATGGGAGAAAGATGAGCTTTCTGCTCCTGCAAAGATTTATAGACACTTTGCATACAGGCTCACTATTAGTCAGGACCACCTTGACGTCACTTAGCAACAGAAACAACAAATCAACCAATGGCCTTAGTTATCTATAACAGAAATACCATAAACAGCTTTGAAAAACAGAAATTTATTTTCTCACAGCTTGTTGTTGTTGTTAAGTGCCATCGAGTCGGTTCCGACCCATAGCAACCCTGTATAGGGTTTCCAAAGAGCAACTGTTAAGTTTGAACCACCTACAGTGTGGTTCAAACGACTTTACAGTCCAGCGCATTAGCCCACAGCGCCACAGCTTAGAAGGCTAGAAATTCAAATTCAGCGCACCAGCTCTAAAAGGCTTTCTCTCTTTAGAATCCAGGTGTGGTGCTGTAGGATAAACTATAAGGTTGATTTGAACTGCAAGGTCGGCAGTTCTAACTCACCAGCAGCTACTTGGAAACCCTATACAGAGTCTCTATGAATCGGAACCAACCCAACGGCACTTAACAATAACAAAAAGGCTAGGGGGAAGGTCGTTGTCTCCTATTAAAATCTGTAGGCCTGATGTTCCTTGGAGATCTCCATGGATCTTGGCATCAATCTTTCCTTGGGTTTAGAAGGTTCTCAGCACAGAAACCCCCAAGTCCAAAGGACCTGCTCTGCTCCTAGCTCTTCTTTCTTGGTGGTAGTAAGCTCCCTCTCCTCTCTGCTTGCTCTTTCACCTTTTATCTCTTGTATGAAAAAAAGCTGTGTTCTGAGTAAGGCTGTGACTTACATAAGGCTATGATTCAAGATATACCCTCTCACTAATCCTGACTCACTAACATATGTTGCTGTTGTTAGGCGCAGTCTAGTCGGTTCTGACTCATAGTGACCCTGTGTGCAACAGAATGGAATGCTGTCCGGTCTTGTGTCATCCTCATAGTTGTGATGTTTGAGCCCAGTGTTGCTGCCACTGTGTCAATCCATCTTGTTGGGGGTTTTCCTCTTTTTTGATGACTTTAGTAAGCATGATGTCCTTTTCAAGGGACTGGTCCCTCCTGATAATACAGTCAAAGTACATGGGATGAAGTTTCACCATCCTCACTTCTAAGGAACATTCTGTCTGTTATTCTCAAAACGGATTTGTTTGTTTTTCTGGCAGTCCATGGTACTTTCAATATTCCACATCAGCATGACAATTCAAATGCATCAATTCTTCCCAGGCCTTCCTTATTCATTGTCCAGGTTCCACATGCATAGGTTAGTGTTGTTGTTAAGTGCCCTCGAATGGGTTCGAACTCAAACCCTGTGTATAGAGTTTCTGAGGAGCAACTGGTGGGTTTGAACTACCAATCTTGTGGTCAGCAGTTAAGTGCTTATCCTACAGCACCACACCAGAACTCCTTCATCTGCATATGAGGCGATTGCATTAGTGTATCAAACATTAGTGCAGCCATTTGTATTCTGTTACTTCCTGGAGTCTTTATTTTTCAATGATTCATCAAGGTAGCTTGGACTTTTTCCTTCCATACCATCAGTACTTGACCATATGCTACCTCCTGAACTGGGTGAACACTGACCAATTCTTTTTGGTACAGTGACTCTGTATTCCTTCCATCTTCTTTTGGTGCTTCCTACATGATTCATTATTTTGCCCATGTTGTTGTTGTTATTGTTAGATGCCATCGAGTCAGTACCTGCTCATAGAGAACCTATGCACAACAGAATGAAACACTGCCTGGTCCTGTGCCAAACTTGCAATCATGGCTACACCTGAGCCCATTGCTGCTGCCATTGTGTCAATCCATCTTGTTGAAGGTCTTCCTCTTTTTCTCTGACCCTCTACTCTACCAAACATGATATCCTCCAATATCTCAAGTCTAGGCTTGAAGTTGTTGCTCAGTTCTTTCAGTTTTAGAAATGCTGAATATGTTCTCCCCTCTTGATTTTTCAGCCCCAGGCCTTTAACATTTCATTAGAATACTTGACTCTGTCTTCTTAAGCTGCACTTTGAAATTTTCTGCTCAATTCTTTTAGTTCCTCATTTCTCCCAGTTGCTTTAGCTTCTCTACACTCAAGAGCAAGTTTTGGAGTCTCTTCTGACATCCACTTTGGTCTTTTCTTTCTTTCTTGTCTTTTTAATGTCTTTCACTTTCTTCCTAATGTTCTTGATGTCATCCCACAGCTTCACTGCTCTTTACTCAGTGTTCAATGCATCAAATCTGTTCTTGAGATGCTCTCTGAATTCAGGTGGGTTGTGGTGCTGTTGTGGTTAAGTGTCTTCGAGGTGGTTCTGACTCATATTATTGTTGTTAGGTGCCCTCAAGTCAGTTCCAACTCATAGTCACTCTATGCACAACAGAACAAAACACTGCCTGGTCCTGTGCCATCCTCACAATTGCTGTAATGCTTGAGCCCATTGCTGCTGCCACAGTGTCTATCCATCTTGTTGGAGGGTCTCCCTCTTTTTCATTGACTCTCCACTTTACCAAGCATGATGTCCTTCTCCAGGGACCGTTAACTGTTGATAATATGTCTGAAGTATGAGAGACAAAGTCACGCCATCCTTGCCTCCAAGGAACAGTCTGGCTGTACCTCTTCCAACACAGACCTGCTTGTTCTTCTGGCAGTCCATAGTATTTTTAATATTCTTCTCCAATGCTTTAAATCTTCTTTGATTACAACTTCTGTATTCTAATCACCAGTAATTATCAATTATGGCATGTTTGATCAATTTCAGGCTGAAGAAGTTGGTACAATTCTTCAATTTCATCATCACTAGTTTTAGTGGTTGGTGAGTACATTTGAATAATAGTTGTTGTTAACTGGTCTTCCTTCTTGTTGTTGTTAAGTGTCATTGAGTCGGTTCTGACCCAGAGCAACCCTATATAGAGTTTCTGAGGAGAGGCTGGTGAGCTTGAACTGCCAACCTTGCAGTTCAAACAGCTTTGCAGTCTGGCATATTAACCCACAGGGCTGCACGAGGAGTATAGATATTATTACAGATAGCATTATATTTCAAGACAGATTGAGAAAAGTTCTTTTTTGATGATGAATGCCATGGTATTCTGCTTCAATTTGTCATTCCCAGCATGGAGACCATATGATTGTCTGATTCAAAATGACCAATACCAGTCCATTTCAGCTCACTAATGCCCAGGATATCAATCTTTATTTACATTTCATTTCATTTTTTACAACTTCCAATTTTTCTAGATTCATACTTGGTACAGTCTACTTTCCAATTATAAATGTCTGTTTGCAGCTGTTTCTTCTCATTTCGAGTTATGCCCCATCAGCAAATGATGGCCCCCAAAGCTTTGTTCTATCCATGTCATTAAGATCAACTCTTCTTTGAGACATCCTGGTATCCTTATGGATTAAGAAATGGGCTACTAACCATAAGGTCAGCAGTTTGAATCTACCAACCACTCTGTGGGAGAAAGATGAGACTTTCTGCTCCTGTAAAGATTTATGGCCTTGGAAACCCTAACTGACTTGGCAGCATATAATTCACACCACCATCTACTTTGAAGAGTCATATTTTGAGCACCTTTCAACCTTCCAGCACTGTATCAGACAATACCAGACAATGTTTCACTGCATTTCATAAAGTTTTCAGGGGCTGATCCCTCAGAAGTGGACTGATTAGTCCTCCTTCCTTGTCTGCTCTTAGTCTGGAAGCTCTACTGAAACCTGCCCACCATGGGTGCCCCTGCTAGTATTTGAAACACCGCTTCCAGCATCACAGTAAAACATAAGCCACCACAATACAACAATCTGACAGACATGTGGGGCTGTACACATCACAAAATGGAAGATAACTGTCTCAGATTAACAAAATGGAGGGCAAATATACAACACTGGAATCACGGCCTAGACAAGTTGACACATATTTTGGGGGGATACAATTCAATCCATGCTACCAATCTGCCAGGGAGAAGCCAGCTCATTGCCTACTCTGCTTCTGGTCAACCACTCTTGGTCCCAAACACTTCTCTTTCTAGCAGCCCAGAAACCTCTAGACAAATCAAAATGATGCTTGACTGCCCTACTTCACTTTGCAATAAGCCATCTCTAAGGAAATTAAGTAAGGTTCTAAGAGCACTGACAACTTCTTATATAAGTCTGATGGATTGTAAAACAGCCAGGACTTGATGCCTAATGCCCATTTCTAAACTGGTCAAAATCTAGTCCTCTCTAACACCATTCCAAGACTAAGACTCAAAGGGAATACATGAGCAGACATGTGGTCTGACTGGTGATAACGTTGGTCACTGATACGGGGAAGTGAGGGAAAAACAGCAATGAAGCTGTGAGCTAAGCCCTACCATTTTCAATAGACTCTTGTGAACATGGGTGGAGACCTGGTTGGTCAGCAGTATGGCAAGACCTGGAGACTCCTGGGCCCAGAGTCAGTGACTTAGCCACAGAGGACTAGAGTGGATAGTGATGTATGTGTCCAGCCAATAAGAAGAGAGGGCATTTGCACAAGAACATCCACACTTGTAGATAATACCCACTTGACCTGGCTTCAGTGGATGGATGATCAGAACTCAACTAGAAGAAGAGAAAGAAGAAGAAAAAAAGAGAAATATGATACAATTTGGTGAACTTGACCTACACCTATGGATGCAGTAGCTCAAAAGAGGGAACAAATCTTTACAGCGAGGATCATTCCCACCCCCTGGATACACAGGGTAGACAGGGATGGGCAAATTGGACATTGACTACCCCAAATGGGGGAGGGGGCGGAAATTTGGCTACAAAGGCAAGAAGTGACTAGCTTACAAGCTTTCAAGAGGGAGCCTAGATCCAGATGGCACTGAGGAAGGTAGAATCTCCACTGAGTAGTATCCAATCTGTCTGGGTGGGGCTGATGAAAGGAGATCGGGATAGCACTCATGTGGCACAATAGTGAATAATTTTTATCAGGACTGACTGTGAGGGTTGGAAGTGTAAAGGTAGTTGTTTTGTAGCAAAAGAGAAGTGGTTGACTTTGCAGTCCAGGAGCAGAGGGCCCTGGGACCATCAAGAGAGAAGAGTGGAGTGAGAAACAGTGACACCAGAGATGCAGGCAGAGATGATGACGTGGAGAGATGGAGCAGCTGGGGACTCTAAACCCAGAGAGAGAGAGAGGGGTTGTGTGCTGATGACCAGGGGACAGGCTTGCAGGGTGTACCCTTTGGTTGGTTGATGACGCATGGAGCAGATTGTAACCATGGCAATGAAACGAGATATATGATAGGATGAATGTAAAGCTAATGTTCTCCCATGTAATTCCCAATAAAACATTTTTTTTAATCTAGTCCTTTCTAATTTACTGAATCATTTGCATCTAATGTCCATGTTTTCCAGCTCTCTCATTTCCCCCTTCCCAGCTGACCTACATATTCAAAACAAAAACATCACCCCAGGTACTGTTTCACATCACCTCTACTGTGTACAATTCTTCCATCTTCTCGCCTCCATCATCTCCTCTACCCTCCCACTTGACTGGTCCTGATACAGGGATTTAATCAAAAATTCTTTTTCCAATGGATCCTCAATATCCTTACAACTCTTTTCTTACAAGAGCCTCTTTGTCCATAATGATAGGACTAAATGTTCCATTTCCCCCAAGACATTCATGGTTTTATACCCATTGTCCCAGCTCAAATTACATTTAGTGTCCTTTTTACTCCCAAAAGTGTCCCAATGTGGGCAATAATATATACGGTCCCCTTAACCTGAACTTGTGTCCTTAATATTATTCAATCCATTTCTATCATTTAAATGAGGAATGAGATAAACCACAATCTAATTTCACAACAAGAATGATGAGCAAGAATCCACCACTCTTGTGTCTTACAAGATTCCTCAAGTTATCATGAAAACTGCGTGGCACATTTTTCTCATTTGTGACTATTGTAATTTAAATTATCTTTTGCCTGTAACAAGGAGCAGAGAATGTGTAACTGAAGAAACAAGTGACAGCCAATGTATTCAAATTTAAAGCATTTTTGTTAAAATTTATAAATATTGGATTCACTACAGCAAGAACCCCCATTCCCACCCCTCCTCTCTATGGAGACCTGGTGTGGTGCTGTAGGATAAGCATTAGGACCACAATGTGGTTTGAATAGCAAGGTCGGCGGTTCAAACCCACAACCACTCCTCAGAAACCCTATGCTGAGTCACTATGAATCAGAACCAGTATCACTTAACTACTCTCAGTATAGAAATTTCCAAGGAGTTCTGGCGGCTTGACAGCTAACCGAAAGGTCGGCAATTGAACCCAACAGACACTAAAGCAGAAAGATGTGGCAATATGTTTCTATAAAGATTTACAGCCTTGGAAACCCTATGGAGCGGTTCTACTCTGTACTGTAGGATCCTGCGAGTCAGAATTATTAACTTGACGGCAATGGGTTTTGCTTTTTATAGAAATTTCGGGTATCAAAATTCCAGAAATTGCTTCCTCATTCCCTAACCTTGCATCTAAGGAGCTCTGGTAGCGTAGTGATTATGAATCGGGCTGCTAATCTCATGGTCAGCAGTTTGAAACCACCAGCTGGTCCACGGCAGAAAGATGAGGTTTTCTGCTCCCGTGAAGATTTACAGTCTCGGAAACCCTGTACAGGGTCGCTATGCGTCGGAACCGACTCCACGGCACATAACAACAACAACCTTGCATTTGCTTGAGTGCTTCATTATATAACGGCAAGTTAGGACTTGGGCCGAATTTCCCTTTAAAGTTGATTTTTATAGTCAGTGAGGAACAGCAGGAGTGATGCCACGCGAAGGCGGTATCAGCTGCTTCAGGTGTTAAGTGACTCCCATGGTGACTCAGATTTAGGGCCCTACTAAGCGACCAAGCCTTTCCCGTAAACTCCGGCCGAAGGCCCGCAGGCCGCACAGTAATTGGTCCCCACGCGACCCGGCTCCGAGTGCCGCCGCCTGCCGTCCCCGCCCCCGGCCCCTCCTCCCAATCCTGCGAGTCGCAAACACTCGGCGCCAGTCGCTGGCAGCCGCGGCGCTGGGAGCTGCTTCTCTACTACTCCCTTACCGAGGCAGGTAAGCCGCCTTGTTGTTCTTCAGAAAGGGAACCCGCGGGACGTTCGGATACCGGCTGGAGTCCTTGAGAACTGGGTTGCGGCGGGGGGCGCACTGGAGGCGAAAGTGAGAGCCCGGGCCTGGGAGCCGTTAGGAGAGGAGAGGCATCTCACCCGCACTGTCTGCGCATTTCTTGTTGGATGAGACTGCTTTTCTGGCTAGCAAGGAAATTATTCGGAATTGGGGGAGAGGGGTGCGGGGCCCAGCCAGCGGGATGCTGGTGGCACCGACGGTGTCCAGTCCCTCCAGCCTGCGTGTCCTAAGCGTGAACGGGATAGGGGAGTCGCGCGGTCTGGGGACCGAAGGTCTGAGGTGGGGACTGGCCAAGGAGGAAAATCGGGCAGGGGACGCTAGGCCGCTCCTCAGAGACCAGCCAGGGCGCCTCCCAGATGCCCACAGGGTACGCCGGCGGGCCCCGCCCAGGCCAGGTGTCCCCACCTCCGCGGAGAATGAGTCCCAGGAAACCTCCAGCCACCCCCACCCTGCTAGTCCCGAAAGGCGCCTGGGCCCTGCATCCATGTGGCCGGGACTCTCCCTGGGGTGGCAGCAGCTGCCAGGACACGTGAGCCCGTGGAGGTGGGCGAATCTCGTAGGCTTCGAAGGAGGAGGGGTCTGGGGCGGCCTGGTTCCAGGGACACGGGGTGCCATCAGGAGGCAGGCCACTGCCAGAGCCACCCTAGCTCAGGGTTCCAGTGTCGAGCAGGCCTTAGTTTTGACAGATGCGCAGGCTTCGTTTTTTAAGGTCTTTAAGCCCCTCTGGAGGGAAAGTACGTGGCGACCTGGGGGCGTCGGGTGTCCAACGGTGCCCCTCAAAGAACTGGATTCCTCCACCTAACCCAGAGGCTCCGTCACATTTTATTATTAGATTTATTAAACATGGGGAAGGGGTAGGCGAACCCATTTTACTGCTTCCCCCCCCCCTTTTTTTAGTTAAAAAAATTCATAATTTTTATTTTATTTTATTTTATTTTATTTGCTGGTAGATGCCTTACAATCTACGCATGATAGAATGTTGCTGTCCCCAAATTTAAATTGACCATGGCTGGGTTGGCTTTATCCTTAACCCCACCTTTACTCAGCTCTTCTTGGTCTTAGCAGGTTACATGGAGCAGAAAAGGGTCAGTGAAAGTGGTCAGATTGAAAGATAGTTGTTGTTTTTACAATTTTTTTTTAAGTTTTTATTGTGAATTGAGTGATAGGTTACATGGGAGAACATCGATCAGTTTTATTTACACTCGATGCCGCTTTTGTAAACTCTTTATTGTCGTGTGTGTGTCTTTGCAGTAGCTGTAGCAAATAAGGTATTTTTACAGCATAATCTGACTGAGGTCATGTCCACATCCTCACCATCCCCAAAGCCTCTGCTTACTGTATTGTTGATATGTGAATCTCCAGATTCACATATCAACATAATACAGTCCCACCCCCTATTGTGATTATCTTAATGGCTTAGTTATTTTTTTGTTCTTAAAGAGCATCACAAATAGTTCCCCCATTCAAGATGTTTTCCTTTCCTTCAGAAACACTTCAGATGGAATAAGACTAAAGAGTTTTAAAAAACAAATTATAACAGCTATCTCATTCAAAGAAAGAAAGAAAAAAAAATCCCCAGTAAAAAAATAAATAAATAAATAAAGATTTTACCTACCCACTGAGTTCTTACAATTGAAAACAAGCTAAAGAAAGAAAATTAAGATGTTCTTGGTCTGTGAGGGGAAAATATCAAGATTATAATATATAGCGGTGAGTCACAATAATTATACTAGTTTGGATTATCACTTTATATCTATTAAATTATAACAGTAAAAGTAACAAGGTAGGTCTAGGAAGGTGGTGGGGCTCTGGGGTTAGAAAGATGGTGCTGCAACGAACTTTATGACTTTGGCCAGGTTGTAGTTGTTGCTGTTATGTGCTGTGGAGTCAGTTCTGACTCATAGTGACCATGTACAGGGTTTCCGAGGCTGTATATCTTTACAGGAGCAGAAAGCCTCATCTTTCTCCTGCGGAACAGCTGGTAGTTTCGAACTGCTGACCCTGAGGTTAGCAACCCGAATCATAACCACTACGCTACCAGGTTTCTTCCTCCTTTTGTCCATTCTTAAAAGGGAGAAAGGGTGCCTAATCTAGGTTTTCTTGCAAAGATTATCTTTAACCTTCTATTCAAGGGTGGGGAACTCTCTGCCTGTGGCCCATTATGTTATTGACCCTGTATAGGGTTTCCGAGGAGCGGCTGGTCCAAACGGACTTTGCAAGTTAGTGCATTAACCCACAACACCACACCAGGACTCCTTTATAAGGCCCTTGAAATCATGGTCTGGCCCTGCCAAGAAAACGACAGCTTAAGCCATTACATTGTTGTTGCTCTTAAGTGTCATAGAGTCGGTTTGGGCCCACAGTGACCCTTTATACAGTTTCTTAAGTGGTTACAAGTCACATTGCTAACCCCAAGGTCAGCAGTTGGAAACTACCAGCCATTCCACGGGAGAAAGATGAGGCTTTCTGCTCCCATAATGATTTACAGCCTCAGAAGCCCTACACAGGATCGCTATGAGTCGGAACCGACTCCATGGCACTCAACCACCACCACCAAGGAGCTCTGGTAGCATAGTGGTTACCAGTCAGGCTGCTAACCTCGAGGTCAGCAGTTTGAAACTACCAGCCATTCCTCAGGAGAGAGATGAGGCTTTCTGCTCCCATAAAGATTTATAGCCTCAGAAACCCCATTGCAGGGTCACTGTGATTTGGAACCAACTCCACAATACACAACCACCAGCATCATAGGGTTTCTTATGAGTGGCTGGTGGGTTTGAACCGCTTACCTTGCATTTCAAACTGACCTTGCAGTCCAGCACATTATCCTGCAGCGCCACACCAGAACTCCAGCCATCACATTGTGGTTGTAAAGTGTCGTTGAGTCAATTCCGACCCATAGCAGAACCCTGTAAGGGTTTCCAAGGAGCAGCCCTCACATTGTTGTTGTTATGTGCTGTGGAGTCGGTTCCAACTCATAGCAACCCTGTACAAGGTTTCTGATGCTGTAAATCTTTACGCAAGCAGAAAGCCTCATCTTTCTCCCCTGGAACAGCTGGTAGTTTCGAACAGCTGACCTTGCCGTTTGCAGCCCAATTCGTAACCACTACACTACCAGAGCTCCTTAGCAATCACATTAGGGGTGAGTTAATTAAATATTTGACTAAATATAGCAGACTAATTGTTTTTTTTAATTTTTTGTTGTGAATAATGTGATAGTTTACATGGGAGAACATTAGCTTTACATTTATCCTATTGTATATCATTTCATTGCCAGGATTACATTCCCCTTCATGCATCATCAGACAACCAAAGGGTATCTGCCCCTAGGTCATCAGCACACAGCCCCTCTCCCTCTCTGGGTCTAGAGTCTCCAGCCGCTCCATCTCTCCACATCATCATCTCTGCTTCCATCTCCAGCATCACTGTTTATCTGGGTAGGGTCCCTCACTCCACTCTACTCCCTTCATGGTTCCAGGGCCCTCTGCTCCTGGACTGCAAAGTCAACCACTCCCCTCCTTTTGCTACAAAATGTCTACCTTTACATTTCAAAACCTCACAGTCAGTCCTGATAACAATTATTTACTATTGTGCCATGTGAGTGCTATCCCCATCTCCTTTCATCAGCCCCACCCAGACAGATTGGATACTACTTAGTGGAGATTCTATCTTCCTCCTAGGCTCCCTCTTGAAAGCTTGTAAGCCAGTCACTTCTTGCCTTTGTAGCTCCCCCCCCCCCAATTTGGGGTAGCCAATGTCCAAGTTGCCCATCCCTGTCTACCCTGTGTACCGAGGGGGTGGGAATGGTCCTCGCTGTAAAGATTTGTTCCCTCTTTTGAGCTACTGCATTCATAGGTGTAGATCAAGTTCATCAAATTGTATCAGATTACTCTTTTTTTCCTCTTCTTTCTTCTGCTCTAGTTGAGTTCTGATCATCCAGCCATTGAAGCCAGGTCAAGTGGTTATTATCTGCAAGTGTGGGTGTTCTTGTGCATATGCCCTCTCTTCTTATCAGCTGGACGCTTCACTCTCCACTCTAGTCCTCTGTGGTTATGTCACTGACTCTGGGCCCAGGAGTCTCCAGGTCTTGCCATACTGCTGGCCAACAAGGTCTCCACCTGGTTCACAAGAGTCTGTTGACCATGGTAGGACTTAGCTCACAGCTTCATTGCTGGTTTTCCCTCACTTCCCCTTATCTGTGAAGACTAGTTCTTAAGTTTATAATTTTGTATGGCCCACAAAAGATGTTATAAATTTTGATGGAAAAAAGGTTCCCACCCCTCAATAAAACCCACCCTTGGTATCATGGATTGAATTGTCACCAAAAAATGTAATAACCTGATGTAGGTATCCTCCATTTGTGATATGGATTTAAACCTCAAGTTCAGTGGTTCAAACCCACCAGCTACTTCCTCAGGAAACCCTATACAGGGTCACTATTAGTTGTAACAGATTCGACTGCACTTAACAACAAAAAATGTGTTAATGAAGGAGCCCTGGTGGCACCGCAGGTTAAGCACTTAGCTGCTAACCACAAGATTGGCGTGAGTTTAAACTCACCAGCCACTTCAAGGGAAAAAAATAAAGCTGTCCATGATCCAAAAGATTTACCGTTCCAGAAAACCCTAAGGTTCTCCTCTACCTTGTAGGGCCACTGTGAGTCACTATGAATCAGCTGGATGGCAGTGAGTGCTTATGTGTTAATGAGGCAGGATTAGGTTATATTGATAAGGATTTGGTTGTGTTTTGTTAATGAATCAGGATTCGGGTGGGATGATACACCCTTACTTTGATCTACATAAGGGGAGTTTCCCTGGTATATGGCCCACCTCACCATTTAACTTGCAAGAGCTAAAAGGAGAGAGAAATAGAAAGAGGAGAGACCTGTCTACCACCTACAAAGAAGAGCAGGGAGTATGGTGCATCGTGTGGACCCAGGGACCCTGCACTGAGAACTTCCTAGACCCAGGGCAAGACTGATGCCAAGACACATGAGATCTCCAGGGAATGTGGGGCCCACAGCTATTGAAAGAGACAAGAATCTTTCCCCAGAGCCTACAGAGAAAGAAAAACTTCTCCTAGAGCTGGCGCTCTTAATTTGGATTTCTAGTTTCTAAGCTGTGAGACCTGGTAGGGTGCTTACCACAAGGTCAGCAGTTCAAACCCACCAGCTCCTTGCAAACCCTATACATACAGCAAGGGTGAGGAACACCCTACCCACAGGCCATATGTTGTTGTTAAGTGCTATCGAGTCAGTTCTGACTCATAGTAACCCTGTGTAGGGTTTCTGAGGAGGGGCTGTTGAGCTTGAATCATAGACCTTGTGGTTCAAACCAACCTTGCAGTCCAGCTCATTAACTCACAGGGCCACACCAGGACTCCACGGGCTGTATAAGGCCCTCAGAATCATTTCGTCTGTTCCTGCCAAGGTAACTGCAGTTCCAGCCATTACATTTTGTTGGTGGTGTTAATTAAATGTTTGACGAAATATAGCAGGCTAATTTTTAAGGTGGTCATTTTGTATGGCCCTCAAATGATGTTTTTAAATTTTGGCAGAAAAAAGGCTCCCCAACCGTGCTATACAGGGCAGCAATGAGTTAGAACCAACTTGACAGTACTTAACAACAACAACAGCATGCTTTGATAGAATAAATGTCTGTTTGTTAAAAGAACCCACTTGTGATCTTTCTGTTATAGAAGCACTAGATAACTAAGATCCTGAGTATGTATACCTTTATTCCACACTCCACTGGGAACATGGTGAATTGATGCAAACCTTCTGTAAAGCAAATGGGAGATGGATAAATAAATTAG
This sequence comes from Chrysochloris asiatica, assembly GCF_000296735.1. NCBI lineage: Eukaryota > Metazoa > Chordata > Mammalia > Afrosoricida > Chrysochloridae > Chrysochloris > Chrysochloris asiatica. Next base: position 8,780,130 of record NW_006408659.1, on the reverse strand, counting down.
AAAGCATGACCCTGGAACACCACTCTTGAGAATTTACCTGCAAACGTAGAAACAAACAACCAAAAAAAGCCACATACAGGTACATACTCAGGGCTATGGCTCTAGAATTAAAACTAGGCTACAACCTCAGTATATAACAGCAGGACCGTAACTAAGAAAATCCTGGCACAGTAACTGAAAGGAACATGATGTAACCATCATAATTCATGGTTATGGAGCCCTTGATATATGGGAAAACAAAACTGACAAGTCAAAGTACAGGTCACTAAACTACTTCACTCATACATGTCGGCATATGTGAAAAATCTGAAAGGAAAAGCACAAGAAATATGAATGGTTTTTATTATAGTTAATTTTCAAAATATTCCACAGGTCTCAACTTCTCAAATGAAATGGATCCCTCAGTGTTGTCTGTGAGGGAAAAAAGCAGGGAGGGAGGGAAAAAGAAACCCTTTTGAGGAATCACTATATTTGCTTCTTAGAATTAAAACTGAGCTACATTTCATCTATTTCTTTGTTTTAGAACAAATTATATGAGAATGATCAGTACTTTAAATGTTTAAAATTTCTCAGCCAGATTAGGTGGTTTCTTGTTTTTGTTTGTTTCTTTTGTTGGGGATTAAACAGGTTAATTAACTGATAATACTTGATATTTTTATAGAAAATCATTTCATTCATGTTCAGATTTATAAACAGTGGTACATAAGGCTTCATTATCATTTTAAAACACTTTGACTAACATCTTTTCCTCTTAAAATATTCTATTTTTGTCTTAACTAGACAGAATTATAATTACTGTTTTATTAATTTATATATTGGGTTTTTATGTTAAAGGATCAGATCTTAGTTCTATTTTTCAATTCTAGTTTTTCTTTTTTGTTGTTTTCAGGGACTCCTGAATATATTTCAAAACAGGTTCAGCCAAGCCAAAGCACTCGGTCTCCTGGAACCACGAATCCAGCTTCACTGAAGCCACCACACACTGTATGTACCCTACAGAACCTCTTTGGTTTGTGATGGTTCAAAGTCACTGGCTCTGGCAGAGAATAAGGGTTGAGAAAGGCTGTGTTCACCAACCCCGCTGGGATCTATGTATGTCACTCACACTATTACATCATTGTTTATTGTGAAGCCAGCTCAATTCTGTTGAGAAAGAACCACAGCTTTTTCTAGCATTATGCTGCATTACATAAGGTAGCAGTTCTTTTGAAAATAATAGAAAACAAAATCAGTAATAACAATCTAACAAGCATTTCTGTTGTAAATTAATACTTACCGAGACTATCGAACTACTGGCGAACCAGTGAAAGGTTTTGTAAACTGTAGTTTTAATTTACCTAGCCCATTGCGGATCTTATTTCTTTTTCCAAGGCAACCTTGTCTGCTGTTACTTGCTGTACATTAAACATTCAAAATGTGCCTGTATCTGACCCAGTGATGGCTACCTGCATGACAACATTATCCTTGAAGGGTTTGGACAGTTGGGAGATTTTTTTTCTCAATTTGTTAAAAATCCATTTTCTCTTATTGTATTCTAATTGTTGATGCTCCAATATTGTGTGATCACTTCAAGGAAGAGCTGCCATTTCGTGAAAATCATTGTAGAATGTTGTTGAGTGTTAGGTCAGACCTAATTCTATAGCCTGGCTAAGAGTCTAAATCTCTGTGAAGCAAATATAAACTCCCAAAGCCCATCTCCAGTCACTTTCAGGCATTTAGCCTGGGATAGGTTCCAGCATTGCTGTTTGTTAGAAGTTTTCAGAGTAATTCTGATTGACAGGCAAGGTTGGGGGCCCTTTGCCCTACTTGATCTAGGGCTGAGCCTCAGGGCATCAGTGAAAGACCCTACCCCAAAATCTTTTGCAAATTTTTAAAATTATTAAAATTGTTTAAAGGTCTTTGAGCTAAAAGATTATTAATATATGGCAAATGAGTACATCTTGGCATAAGAAAGAACAGGGTGGAACTGTTTGTTCCTTGCCATTTTCCAATTAATACATTCCTGAGTGTCAGAAGTTTAGTGCTGGCCTATGGAGTTCTGGTGTGGCGCTGCAGGATAAGCACTAGACTGCTAACCACAAGGTTGGCTGTTCAAACCTGCCACCCATTTCTTGGAAACCCTATAAAGGGTCACTATGGTCAGAACCAACTTGACATTTAACAACACCATGATTATTACCTGTTGTGGCCCTGTAGGGTAAGCACTGGACTGTTCACCACAAGGTCAGTGGCTCAAACCCACTGGCCACTCCTTGGAGATTCTATACAGAGTCGCGATGAGTCAGGACTGACTCGATGACATTTTAACAGCACCACCTCATTTAGATGGAAGTCTTTGGTCACTGTGTCTGGATTCTAGGTCTGTCTCTTGGGATTATATAATTTCTGGGCAGGTTCTTACTGGCCCTGATTCTCAGCCCCTATCTGGACATTGAGATAAGGGTTAATGAGGTCATCTGTGGGTCTTTATCATCTCTGTTGTCCCCTTGCTCTGTCGCTCTGCTCACGTTACCAGGTTTGTTGTAGCTTTATCATGCACGTTAGCATCTTAGCAAGAACAGTGCCTTCTGGATTCTTTTCTTTCTTCACTCTATACCCTTAGCATCATTTTACTATGTCCATTAAAAATGTTCTTTGAATTACTACTGACATTCAGAAATTGACTTTATGGATTATTGGTTAGTGAATTGGTGGTTTTCACATCCATAAATATGGTATGTCATTCTCTTTCTTAAAGTCTTCCTTGTATTTCTCAGCAAAATTTTATTACTTTCCTCATAAAAGCCCTACTATTAAATATTTTCATGTTTTTTATCATTATGAATGTAATTTTTTTCTCCACTAAATCTTCTAAGTAATTATAGCTCACTGGGAAATCACTGATTTTTAAAAATAGACACATCAATTTTAAAAACTCCCCAAATGAGATCACTTATTCATTCTAATAAATTTTGGGGGTGATTTTCCTGAATTACCTAGACAGAAAACCGTACCTGTCTAGAACTTCCAGAAAAATCTAAAATAATAACAGCTATAGATTACATACCACATTAAGAAAACATGTTTCATCTTTCAATTAAGATAGGGTATAATCTGCCGGTTTATGCTCATGTAAAGGGACTATCTTTCCAATTCTATTTAAACGTTCTTTCTTTTTTGAACAACTGAGACTTTTAAACATCAGTAATGGCTGTTAGTTTTCATTGAAAATTTTTCAGTGTTATAGAGAATTGAATGGGTTGGCTCTTTTTTCTCTTTAATCTATCAGTGTATTGATTTCCTCAATTTGAACCCGCATTATACTCCCAAAGGAATCATTGTGTGCTCACAGTATATTCATCTTTTAGTAAACTGTTAACATTGGTTTGGTGGTATTTTCTGTTGGGATTGGTATTCCTCATGCTGGAGGCTGCTTAGCAGCGTGGCTAAGGATGCAAGCCTAGCATTCTGATACCTGGGTTTGAACCTTGACCTCTCATTACCTTGCATATAAATCCCACTTCTTAGTTGAAGGTACCCAAATGTTTGTTTGAATTCCAGATTCTTGTAAGAGTTGCCTAAATTAATATACTGACTTGAGTGTCACATAGATGTGGCAAACTTAACATATCCAAACTAAAACTCTTAGCTTTGTTTCCCAGGGGACAGCTCTCCACAATTTTCCCTATTTCAGTAGATAGCAGCTGAACCCTCCACCTGGTGATGAAAAACATAAACCTCAGAAACACTCACTCCTCCACCCAATCAGCAAGTCTAATTCCTTCTGCAAAATGCATCTCATTTATTTACATCTCATTAACTGCCAAGTCACCATCATCCTGTGACAGTGTCCTAATTCCTTCTGCAAAACACATCTCATTTATTCACATCTCATTAACTGTACCATCACTGTCCCAGGCCAAGTCATCTTCATCCTGTGACAGTTTCCTAGTTCATCTCCACATTGCCTTCTTGCCCCACTAAAAATTTTTCTTGACAAAATGGAGTGATTATATTTTCAAGCAATCCTATCATCTTACTCTCCAACTAACCCTTTAATGGTTCCCCACTGAATTCAAAATAAAATTGAAACTTTGACAATCTAGAGCCCATGAGATCCATATGATAATAACCTTATCCATTCTCCAATCTCATCATTCTATTTAACCTCTGTTTTATAAAGCCCTAGACACATGATCTGTTTGGTCCTCAGACTCTCCCTAAATATCTTATTCACCATTGTATCCTCAGCTCTTAGCACAATGTCTAGAACATAGAACAATATTTGTTTATCAATTTGTGATTGTAAGGTACATATTACATTACAATATGTAATGTTTTAGCAGCTTTTGTCCCTCCATTTCTTCCATAGTTATTGGTCAATTCAAGTTTTCTTCTTCTTTTGAAACTGGCACATAACAGTAATTCCATAAATTATTGTTGAATGAATTAATTCATAAGTCAGTTTACATTTTAATAGAAAAGTAATAATTCATTATCTTTTTAAAGCCATCTCTCTTTCCATAGTTGTTACCAGTTTCTCATTTCTAATATAAAGCAGCTGTGTTTTCTGGTGATTTGTGTGTGCATATACTACATTTTACAATCACTAGCTTTTGATTTAATTTAGAAATTCCACATTTTTCTGGACTTTAGATACTGAAATCTGCATTCATCTCTTATTTATTTCTTCATAACTGCAACAGTTTATTTTGAAACTTTTTTCTTCTTTTTTTGAACTGAATAATCAAATAACTTGTTTTCATTTTTTTTGTTCAATAATATAGGCATTGTTAAGGCTATGAATTATCCTCAAATGAAGCTTTGTCCATATTTCAAATAAGTTGTTTTCCCAGAGTTCTGTAGTTATAGCTTTGATGTACCATTTTACCTAGGAGATGCAATTTGATTGAGTTTTTTATGTATATCTATGTATATGGTAGCATAGTGATTACGAATCGGGCTGCGAACCTTAAGGTCAGTGGTTCGAAACTACCAGCCGCTCCACGGTAGAAAGATCAGGCTTTCTACTCCCGTAAAGATTTACACCCTCGGAAACCCTGTACAGGGTCGCTATGGGTCGGAACCGACTTGACGGCACTTAACAACAACAACAATGTATATGTTGCTGTTAAGTGCTATTGAGTTGGTTCCAACCCATATATATATAATTCAAACATTTGTTATTATTAGTTTCTAGCTTTGTTGCACTGCAGAAAAAATATTCTTTTGGATTTGAGATTTCCTTTATAACCCAATGGTGGATAACTGTTTTTGTTTGTTTGGGGATTTTGTTGTTGTTTATAAATCAGGTGTAGAGGGCTAAATTAGTAACACACATCTGTTCTTGTCATCATCACTGTGCTATGCAAAACCCTCCCTCCCCAACTGTTTTTCGGGCCTATCCATGTTGCTGTGCCTTCATCTTTTATATCTAATCCATTGCCTAGTGCTTCATGATGTTCATGCATCCCATTTTGCTCTCTTTTTTTCCTGGTGGAAGACATACCCAGCCCTCACCCCTTGGGTTCCACTCTATAAATATTGCTCTAATGAACATCTTCTATGTCTTTATGAACCTGTATGGAGGTTTCTTTAGGTGTGTACCTAGGAGCAGATCTCTCCGAGTCTTGATTTGACTGGATAGGGCCTGGTTGCTTTCCAGGATAGTTGCACCCCTTGCACCCCTCTGATAGCCATCTGGTTTTCTAGATCCCCACACTCTTATCCTAATAGGGTAGCAAAAAAAAAAAAAAAATAGAAGTTGGCTAAAGCCAAGAGGGCTCAAACTGCTGACCTTGTGGTTCACAGTCCAGTGCTTATCCTATACAGCCACCGTGCTCCCCATAATAAGTATTAGAGTTCCAGTTTTATTTTTGTCACACTTTCCATACTTTAAAGTTTTAGCTCCAATTGTGAATGGTAACTTCTGAACTATCTTTTTCTTACTAGTTGTCACTGACATGGAGACATGCTTAGGTTTTTTCAGGCTGATCTTGTATCACACAACCTTACTGAACGCTAGTATTGGTTCTCACATGTCCTCTGGTGATTCCGTTAGATTCTCAGGAAGATGATCATAGTAATTAAAAACAAAAGAGCAGCTTGAGCTTTTTCCTTCCGGTTACCGTGTGTATTACTTCTTTTGTATGTGACATTAGATAAGACCATCGATCCTGTCTGTGAAGGTGGGCTTCCTTGGCTGATTCCTGCTTTCCAAGGGGATACACTTAAAGCTTATCCATTAAGTATTTTGTTATATAGCCTTTGTCAAATTAGGGAAATGCCCTTCTATTTCTAATTTGTTAAGATTATATTCTTAAATAACTTAGTTGATCTTTATCAAATCTTGAAATATCCTGTACATTCATAAATATGGCTTTCTCTCAATTTCTGTTTCAGTTTAATTATTCCTTGTACTTTATGATAATATATTTTTTCACACTTCATCATTTAGCATTTACTTTGTATGTCTGTGAGTCAGTCACCAGAAATTCTAGGCAATGGGGATGCTGTTGAGAACAAAACAAAACCCCTGCCCTTGAAAGCGCTTACATACAGTGGAGGAATTAGCAGTATTGTTGTTGCTGTTGTTGTTGTTGAATCAGTTCCAACTCCTAACAACCTTGTGTATAACAAAACGAAACACTGCCAGCCCTGTGCCAGCCTCATGATTTCTGTGTTTGAGCCCATTGTTGCAAGTATGCAATAAATAGTCATAGGTACTCCAGAGAAAAAGGAAGCAGGGTTGAAGGGATAGGATAGAGGATTGAGTGGTGTGAAAAGACCCCTCTGAGGTAACATTTGAGCAGATTTGAGCCTTGTGCATGGTTAGAGGGAGAGCCTTCTAGACAGGAAGAAGAGAATGCTGGTCTCATTTGAGGAACATGTAGGGCTTCATGGGTTTGGTCAAGTCTTTGGGTTTTGTCCTAAGTATAAAGGGAACACCATTTGGGATATTGGAGCAAGGGAAGTGGCCTGCTGTGGTCTGCATATTGAAAGGTTGATGCAGGCTGCTGACAGGAGACCAGTGGGAACAAGGAGAGATGCAGGTAGGCCAGTTGGGAAGCTGTTGAAGGCATCAGACAAGAAATGATAACAACTAATATCTGGAAAGGTAAGAAACTGCGAGTTTGAGGATTGATTTTTAAGGTCAAGCTGATAACTTCAATGTGTATTGTGACAGAGAGAAAATTCTACAACTCCAGGGTTGGCTGGGTAGCTCACTGGGGTGAATGAAAAACTTGCTGACATTAATTAAAACCCTTCAGATTAAGAGTCAGTGGCTAAGGTAATAGTTATCCCTTAGTTCAGTTTCCTGAGGTGTTTGAGCAAAGTGTGTAGTGCATGGACCCCGAGGTTGGGCCCTATGAGAACATGGAGAATTGCTTAGGGAACCAAAGAGCTAGAAGATGTGGGGTGCAAGAATGAGACTACACAGCCTGTCCCAGGAGCTGGACCCTCTGACTCCTACCCAAAAAAGCCTCTAGAAACCCTACCTGGGCAGGGTCTGAGTAGATTTAATTCTGTTTGTCATTTTCAAATCTATCTGAATTTACTCTTGGTAAGCTTTCTTATTTAAAGATAATCCCAGTGCTGGGGTGAGACTAACAAACATGTTACAAGTTTTTTAGGTCTTAGGGCACATCCTTGAAAACCCTATACAGGGTCATAATGAATCAGAAATGACTCACCAGCGCTTAACAACAATGATGATGTTTTAAGCATATTGTTTAACTAAAGGAACATATCTTTGATCTCCACCCTTGAAACTGAGCACCCAGGATTGCTGAGATCAGTAATCTGAAAGGAAGAAACCCTCCTAACATAGTGGCTAAGCACTGATTGACTAACCAGAAGGTCAGTGATTCAAACTCACCAGCCACTCCATGGGAGAAAGATAAGGCAGTCTGATTCTGTAAAGACTTACAGCCTCAGTTCTACTCTGTCTTATAGACTCTGTAAGTCAGAGATACAATGAGGAATCTAACTGGAAAAGCTCTGGTGGCACAGTGGTTAAGTGCTCAGCTGCTAAATGAAAAGTAAGCTGTTCAAACACACCAGCTACTCCACCTGCTGCTGGCAATACTACAGCCTTAGATATGCCATAGGTTAGGTCTCCCTTGTCCTCTAGGGTCACCCTGAGTTGGGATCATTCCTAGGGCCTTGAGAGTCTGAAAGGACATTTCTAATGAAATGAATGTAGATTCTGCAAAGGGGCTTAAACTTATCAGCCAGGGTTTTTTGTGGTGGTAGTTTTTATTCCCTAACTGATGTTAACCTACGTATAAGGAATGCTTCTTTTGTACCAAACAGTAGAGAAAAAATAAGTCACTCCAACAGTAAATGCTGAACTAAGACTCATTCTTGAGCTGAATGACTGCAGATCTTATGAACATAACCTTTACAGATGATAGATAGAAAAATAGACATAAGACAGATAGAAATCTGGATTGAAAATCCTAGATGCTTCCTGCTTTCAATAAAATGGCACTGAGAATTCTTTGGAGGAAATCACTCTTGGCCTTTTTATGTTCAGGAGATGTTCATTGCTTAACTTAACAAATATCTCTTCTGTGCCTGCTCTGTGCCAGCCCCTGAGGCCAGAGTAGCAAACAAGAGAGACTCAGTCCCTGCTTACATTCCTGCAGAGTTTGAAAGAAGACGTTAGACATAAACTGCACAATTATTTAATCGCTGTTGTGCCCAGTTAGACAATAAAACCTCAGTTAAGGCGGTCTTCCTGACTAGACATTCAGCTCACCAGACATTGTGGGCCATACTTGGCCTCAAGTTACTCAAAAGGGCCACACCAGGGCCCCTCTTTTATGGAAATAGTCCCCACAATAGCTGACATAGCAACAGCAGCCGTGGTCTTACTGTCACCCCAGCCACAAATGACTGCTCAGGTGCCAAGAAATTAGGTCCATATTGGTGGGTCCCAGACTCTTCTTAGCATAGGAGCGCCATGTCTGGCAGGAGTGGGTATCTTCTGTAAGAACAGGTCTAGCTTCCCAAGGCCCCACAAGGATGGGCCATCTACAAGAACCACTACTCCATAGAAGCTCAGCTATGACAAACCCACCAGGTGTCTATAGTTTGTCACAGGCTCACCATGAATCACAATTGGCTTCGTTTTCTTTGGTTTCTTGTTTATTGCCAACAGTGTTGGTGGCATCCCACCATTATCAGGTTTCCAGGGAACAAGGCTAGAGATTCACCTAAGGCCAAATCAGTCCTTAGAGAAGGGGCAAAGAGTTTTGTTTTTCTTAGTCTTACTTTTGTTGTAAGTGCTGCCAAGGGCAGGTACAGAGTGTGATGAGCACAGTGACTGAGGAGCCAATGCCATCCCTGGTCACTCATGCATTCACTGTGCACAATGTGAAATGGTGCCCAGAGAGGTTTGGAACACTGACAGCCTCTTCATTTTTCAGACCAGTCATCATGGTGAAGAGTGGCTTGGGCTGCTGGATCCTGCTTCTCTTCATGGCCACCTGGAGTGACGTGGGCCTCTGCAAAAAGCGACCGAAGCCCGGAGGAGGATGGAACACTGGGGGGAGCCGATACCCAGGGCAGGGGAGTCCTGGAGGCAACCGCTATCCACCCCAAGGAGGTGGAGGCTGGGGACAGCCTCATGGAGGTGGCTGGGGACAGCCCCATGGTGGCGGTGGCTGGGGACAACCCCATGGTGGTGGTGGCTGGGGTCAAGGTGGCTCCCACAATCAGTGGAACAAGCCCAATAAGCCAAAAACCAATATGAAGCACATGGCAGGGGCTGCCGCAGCTGGAGCAGTAGTGGGGGGCCTTGGGGGATACATGCTAGGGAGTGCCATGAGCAGGCCTCCCATGCATTTTGGTAACGACTACGAGGACCGCTACTACCGTGAAAACATGAACCGTTACCCCAACCAAGTATACTACCGACCCGTGGATCAGTACAACAACCAGAACAACTTCGTGCACGACTGTATCAACATCACCGTCAAGCAGCACACGACCACCACCACCACCAAAGGGGAGAACTTCACTGAGACCGACATAAAGATCATGGAGCGCGTGGTCGAGCAAATGTGCATTACCCAGTACGAGAAAGCATCCCTGGAATACCATAGAGGATCTAGTGTGGTCCTCTTCTCCTCCCCTCCTGTCATCCTCCTCATCTCCTTCCTCATTTTCCTTATAGTGGGATGAGCAAAGTCTCCCCATTGTCACCATCTTGCTAACCTTTCACCTGGTGGGGAGGGGGTATCAACCTGCTGGCCTGTTAGCAATGGTATTTCATACTTGCTTATCTCCTTGTCACCCATGAGTTCCTGACCTGGGCACTGATGGCACAGTGGGGACTGGGGCGTGGGTCCAGGATGTTATTTCTTCGAGCTCTGGATTGAATCCTTCCTAGGAGGCAGAGCTGATGCAGGACTGGTCAGAGAATGACAGTAAATGTTTCTTTGCTAATCTAGGATTTCATTTTTTTATTTTTTCTCTAGTACAATAGGATGTGGCTAGAGCAAATCTAGCCATCATCACATGCCTTTGCCTAAATATTTCCAGTTCCCTCCCCAGCATCAACCCAGCACATAAATGCCCCATCTTAGCAGTGATGTCATAGCAATTTGGAGAAATTTCTCATCCATTTTAAGACAGCCTCACAGTATCTCAAGCAGCATTTTTGCCAGATCCGGAAGGAGGCCACGTGATACTCAAAAACAAAATGAGAAATCCTTCTATCTAGGTTGTGGGCTCAGCCTGTTGGAGATCAGGTACCCTGGGCCTACAGAATGGTTGATGGTGCTTTTGCATTTCACAGCACAGCCACCTTTGCATCAGGAAGTAAGCATACCAGGGACATGTGTACGGAACTGGAAAAAAGTCAACATTTAGGACAAGTGCTCAGAGAGTGAATCTCATTTTTCTGACCTACCTGTGGCATTCTATTCTTTAGTTAATAGAATAAACTATAGATAATTATGACATCAAAACCTAAATTGCATTCTGGATACTGAAGGCAAGCCTTTGTTCATTGCTATGTAAACCTGAAGCCTAGAGAGTGGACCATAGAGGAAGCTGCAACTGGACAAGCCTGGTTCTCATCGAAGATGTGTAATGAAGAAAACAGGTAGGGTGTACACATTGTTGTCACATAATTGTCAGAAATCAAAATTAGACCAATTCTTTTTAGTTTCTGTAATTGGCTTTTGAAATCAAAGAATAGGGAGAGAACCCCTTCCACCCACCCCACCTCACCCCCAAAAGCTTAGGATTTAGGTTGGAGATGACATAGGTATGATCTACTCAAATTGGAAAAACAATTGCTGTCCATGCTACTTAAGGCAAAATTAATCTCGTAATTGTTCAATATTGTCACTTAGTGAATCTGTATTACTATTCTGCAATGTTATTGGCTTGCACTATGTGGGTGTTGTATGTTTTTAAAAAAAACGTGTATATAGCTATTGCATATGGTAAACTTAGAAGTTTTGTTTAGATCAGTTAAACTTCTGAAGTATCTAATGTATTAACTTTTTGTAAGATACTGAATACTGAATATGTGGGAACCCCTTCTGCACAGTTCTTGGGTTCACAATGTGCACTGAATCGTTTTATAGAAGAATCTAAAATATACACCATTCATTGGTCTTTGAACGTGCATGTACTCAATATTTTCTATATTTGTAACATTGCATGTACTTATTTTGATGTATAGAGACTTTCCAAATGTTTAATATAACTAAAAATAAACGAGAGCTAAAATGAGTATTATCTGGGCAATTAGCAGTGCTTTTCTCAGGATGGCCTTGGAAGCTAATCTGAGCAAAGTGACCCTCTCAGTCCTCATACTTTGGGTGATGGTCCATGTTTCCTGGATCTGTTCCTGATCTTACCCTCCTTCTTACTTCCCAGTCACATACCAGTTTATTTCTGCTGCCTTTCCCTTTACCCACATGTATGTATCTAAATGTGTCTACAAAAAAGAACTCTGCCATAGGGTTTTCTTGGTTGAATATTTCTATAAAGAGATCCCCAGACTTTTCTTCCACTAACCCCACTTCTTGTTGCCAAGTACCTTTGAGTCAGTTCCAACTCACAGTGACCCTGTTTACAGTTTCCAAGGTAGGTTTGAACCACTGACCTTGCTGTACTTATTCTACAATGCCACACCAGGACTCCTAACCACCAACTTTTAGGTTGATGTTGTTGTTGTTGTTGTTAGGTGCTGACAATTCCATTTCAACTCATAGCAACCCTGTGGTACAACAGAACAATACGCTGCCTGGTCCTATCCTTGCATCACCTGGGGACCTGGGGAAATGACAGCTGGGGGAATGCAGTGCTTGTATTCCAGACACTTTTTTTTTTTTTTTTTTTCCTGTCTTGGATTTAAAACTAGAGAACTTTCTTGATTGAAATGAAGCTTAAGTTGTAAATGCCACCTTTATGTTCCCCTAACTCAGTCTATAAAATATTCTCAAGTCCTGTAAGCCTCAAGTGACAATCTCTCGATGCTGTTAGGTACAAAAGGCCATTTTCATTTGTTACAATCTTTTCCAACTCATTCTACACATTTCCTGCTTTCTTACTAAATGGTTTGATGATATGATACTACTCAGAAGTATCATTTTGCAACTGTAATTTATTAAAGATGAAGAAATGGCAATTAGAATCAATATTAATAAGTTAGCAAATAACAATACTCTGTAGTGGTCAGAGGAACAATTTTATTAAAATGGAAAGATGTAAATCAGCACTTTGAAATCCCATCATTCACAAAACTATTAAGACAAATAGCATACAAATTCTGAAAAGCATCATTCATTTTATAAATTGACCACAAAGTTGATAAATATTTCTAGAACTAATTTCTCTCTTAATTTTTTTTGCAATTCTAATCACTTAAATGAAGTTGTGGTGTGGTGCTGTAGGATAGGCTGTAGGTTGTTTTGAATCACAAGGTCAATGGTTTAAACTCACCAGCGGCTCCTCAGAAACCCTATACAGGTCGCTATGAGTCTGAACAGATGCACTGGCACTTACCATCAAACAATTACTTAAATATAAACTCTCCATTATCTGCCAATCATAATTTCTCCCCCAAAAAAAGCCAACTTGAATTGTTGAAAGCATAACTATTTGAAGTCCTGGTTAATGCCCTGGGCCACAAAGTCACTTTGAACAGCAAGGTTGGTGGTTCAAGCTCACTTTGAACAGCAAGGTTGGAGGTTCAGCTGCTCCTCAGAAACCCTATACAGGGTCGCTATGGGTTGGTACCGATTCGACAGCACTCACCAACAGTAAGAACAGATTTGAAGGGTTACAGTGAATAATCATTTTATCTTTCCCAGGCTGCTCAGGTTTTTCCCCTGTTACTTCTAGCCCCTGTGAGTTGGAGTTGTACAAAAAGAATTTTTACTAAGAAATGAAGAAAAAAAGAACTCAAGGTTAGAAAGCATATGTGACCAACATAAGCATAACTGAATCTGACCCCAGAGGAAGTTCTTCCAAAAAGCCATCAGGTTCCATCCCTCCTGAGGCTGACACCTCTGTCTTTAGAAGTTGGATCTGTATCGCTTCCCACTCTAGTGGGAACCTTAATCCCAGCCAGAACCTGTGCTTTCTGGTTGCTTCACCAGGCTCCTACCAACTAACCTCGGTATCCTGTGATTCATAACCACCTAAGAAAGGTCCATTCCTCCCTGGTTCCCAAATCTGCTCCCCTGGGTTCCAGCTGTTTCTGAATTAACCTGATGTTTTCACCTTTTGCCCAGTGCTGTGAGTCTTACCTATGACCTTCAGTGAAACCATGTTTCCACTCTCCTTGTACCTCTGCTGCCACAGAATTTCCTCTTCCCCAAGAGCTTTCTTGTTTAGGAACAATGATCCTCAAACTTTCATGTGCACTTGAGTCTGCACATCCTGACTCAGTCAGTCTGGGGTGGGATTTAGAATTCCATGTTTCTCACAAGCTCCTAGGTGATGTTGGTGCAGCTGGTCAGAAGATACGACTATGAATAACAAAGATCAAGGAGTTCTGGTAGTGTAGTGGTTACGAATTGGGCTGTGAACCGCAAGGTTAGCAGTTCAAAACTACCAGCTGTTCTGCGGGAGAAATATGAGGCTTTCTGCTCCCGTAAAGATTTACAGCCTTGGAAACCCTGTACAGGGTTGCTAGGAGTCGGAACCGATTCCATAGCACATAACCACCACCACAGTGGTTCTTCACATTTGAGCGCCATCAAAATCCCCTAGGAGACTTGTTCATTTAAGCACAGCTTGTTGAGCCCAGTCCCAGAGATACTGAGTCAGGAGGCCTGGGATGGGGTCCAATAGTTTGCGTTTCTAACTGATCCCCAGATGGGACTGATGGAGATGATGCCGTTGCTCAATTGTTAAGTGCCATCAAGTCCAGTCCAACTCAGTAATCCTGTATGAAGTTTCCGAGGAGCAACTGGTGGGTTTGAACTGCCAACATTGTGGTTAGTTGTTGCTGTTAAGTGCCTTCAAGTTGGTTCTGACCCATAGCAACCCTACATAGGGTTTCTGAGGCCCAGATGGTAAACTTGAACCACCGACTTTGTGGTTCAAACCAACTTTGCGGTCCAGTGCATTAACCCACAGTGCCACACTAGGACCTCTTGTGGTTAGTAGTCCAATGCTTATCCTACAGTGCCACACCAAGACTCCATTGCAAAAGAAATAAGCAACTGTCCAGGCTTTGAAATACCAACAAAATCCACCTGTGGAATAGGAACCTGAAAACTCTCCCTGGAAGGAGGCAAGAACTGAAAGCTGTAGGGGTGAAGGAGGTGCAGGCAGGTGTAAGGAGGTGAAAATTCTTCCCCTCTGAGAAGAAGGTAACAATATTCATTGCTGTTATTGTTAGTTGCATTAGCGTCAATTTCAGCTCATGGTGAGCCCATGTGTATAGAGTAGAACTGCTCCACAGAATTTTAAAGGCTGTGAACTTTCAAAAGTGGATTCTTCCGAGGTGTTTCTGGGTGGGTTGAACCTCCAAACTTTCAACTAGTAGTTGAGCATTTAGCTGTTTGCACCACCCAGGGGCTTCAGGGCCCACATTAGTGAGAGAGTCAGCAAAATGCATAAATAGTACCCATGGAGCTAAGGCAGCAGCACTTCTTAAACACTGATGTGCACACGAATTGGCTCTGGAGTCCTGGTGAGGCACTCTGGGTTAAGGCGGTGGACTGCAAAGTCGGTTTGAACCGTAAGGTCAGCGGTTCAAGCTCACCAGCCACTCCTCGGAAATTCTATGCAAGGTTGCTATGGATTAGAAGCAACTCAACGGCCCTGAACAACAACCACCATAGATCTGAGATGGATTTCTAGATTCTGCGTTTCCACAAGCTCCCAGGTGATGCCATGCTACTGGTGCAAAGGCCACTCCGTGAGAAACAAGGACCTGCAGGCAAAGTTGTCTCAGAGAGATCTTGTAATCGCAGAGAAGAGTTTGGGGAGCACTGTGGGTTCAGGAGCCCAGGGATGAATCTTCGCCAGCAGATTAACCTTCTATGTTAGCTCTAACCCTGCCTCTCCTGGGCTAGAGGCTCAAGTCCCCTGGGCTGAGGCCACATCCCCTACACATCACCTTGTAGTTAGGCCACCTTAGCCAAGACTGGAACTCTTGTCCCAGAGGTGCCCCTGGGACAACTCCTCTCTGTATGAAGCCCCCTGTGCCCACTGAACACCAGCTTCAGGGGACTCTGCTGATCCCAAGTGATACCTGGTAGAAGGGGCAGCAATCCTGAAAGTAAGGAAATTCACAATGCTGCCCACCTGCAGACCCTCCACCACTCACACTGTTCCCCATACGACCCCTTGCACTGTTCCAATGGTGAGCTTTACCTAGGGCCCAAAGATAGTCACAGATGATGCCCCCAATCAAATCATGGTCCCCCAGAATCTTAGAGAATGTGTCACCTTTGCTGGAGTCCCCAGACTAATGGCCACCTGAGAGCTTGAGGCTGGGGCCCTTTGCTCCCTAATTGTCCCAGCAAATCTACCACTTTCCTCCCTCTTTCTCTAAAAAAGTCATTATGTTTTAAAGAGCTATGGAGTCCTGGTGTGGTGCTGTGGGTTAATGCGCTGGACTGCAAAGTTGGTTTGAACCGCAAGGTCGGTGGTTCAAGCTCACCATCTGCTCCTCAGAAACCCTATACAGTATCGCTATACATTGGAACCAACTCGACGGCACTTCACAACAACATGATAACATAATGAGTTATGAGTTGGGCTGCTAACTAAAAGGTCAGCAGTTCACTTCTACCAGCCGCTTCACAGGAGAAAGATGAGTCTTTCTGTTCCTGTAAAGATTTACTGGGACAACTAGTAACAGGGTTCAATAGCACAGAACCACCACCACCATTACCATGTCAATATGTGTGATAGGCAAAGGTTATCAGTTTTCAGTAACCCAATCACTTCAAAGCAGCTTACAAAGACCCTGTTTTCATTGTCCTTCCTTGCTGATGATGTCATCTTTCTAGAAATTTCATAGCAATATGTCAATATTGAGTCCTAGTGTGGTACTGTGAGTTAATGCATCAGACTGCAAAGCCATCTGAACTGCAAGGTTGTGGTTCAAGCTCACCAGCAGCCCTTGGAAACTCTATACAGGGTCTCTATGAGTCAGAATCGACTTGACAGCACTTAACAACTAACAATAAACAACATGTCAAAATTGTTTTCAACATAGTTCAGATGTATTCCCAAAACTGTGAGGGTTAATGTGTAGGACCCCACATTAACACACTGTCTCAGGCTCCTCATAACTGAGATACCATTGTCTATATTATCCTAGACCCTGACACCAACTGCCAGTCACCTGTCTCTCCATCTCAGTATTGCCAAGGGTGTTCAAAACAGAGCAAGCAGAAGTGTTTCCATTCAGGATCACCCAGAATTCTGAATACAGCCCCTAAAATCCTACTGCCATGCCCCATAGCTGGCACAAAGTGAACGACTTAATGATCAACCAAAATTGATGAGATTGGATCGTATGTATGAAGTTAGTTGGGTCACACTTATGAAAATCCAAAATTCTATACAAGATAATGTTCCTCCCACACCCAAAATGCATCCCAAACACACCTGGCTTAAAGTTGGCCACATTCGTAATTAACGTAAACGTGAGCATTGACTACAATTCAGTGAGTACTATGGAAAGCTGGCAAGTCTCCTTTCTTCCCGTTGTCAAATTCCTAACGCTAGTTGTGCCTGTCACCCTGTTATCAGTGACTGCCTACAAATGGAATGTGTGCATTCAGGTTTCTTTATGGTTCAAGGTTACCTTTCCAAACCCCACAGAGGGGATCTCCAAGATTCCAGTGCTCACAGCTATGTGCCAGCTGGCTTTGCCTGTTGTCCAAACTCAAAGACCAGACAACCCAATGAGGAATGAGGCTGTATTTTGTTTAATTAGTCAATGTCATATTTAACCCCTTTCCCTGGATCTCTCCTATCATTCTAGCCTTCTAAGAAGGCCTTTTTCTCTCCCATGAGGTGACTGATCCACAATGGGTTTGTTACTGATATGACGTCATAGTAGTCTATTGTGCCATAGACCAGACGAACCCAGAACAATGATTCCCCAGCTCCAATCATTGTCATCAGGCAAGCTACTCTTTCCTTCACCACCTATCTGTCAGTTTGTCCTCATCTGGTAGGATGCATGTTGCTACAATGCTAGAAGCTATGCCACTGGTGTTTTAAAAACCATCAGGGTCACACAAGTTTCAGCAGAGCTTCTGGACTAAGATACACTAGGAAGCTTGTCTGGCAATCTACTTTTGAAAAAATAGCCAATGAACACCCTATGGCTTTCAAGAGAATATTTTCTGATATAGGGCTGGAAGATGAGCCCCCAGGTTGGAAGACATTAAAAATGCACAATGGGCACCACAATGGGCAGGAGCATACCAGCGATCATGAAGATGGTGTGGGACCAGGCAACATTTCATTCTGTTGTACATGGGGTGGCACTGAGTTGGAGCCAACTCTATGGCAACTAATAACCAAAATGTTCCCTCAAGGAATAGCTCTGGAAGACTTCCAGCAAGATGGCAGACTATGCAGTCATGGTAAACAGATTCTCTACAACGAAGATCCAGGAGACCAAATGAAACAGACACATACAACAACCTGAGCTTTGGAGGAAAGGCTAGAGAAGTGGATTGAATACCTCAGTGGGAGGAGAAGCTGAGCAGGGACAGTGAAAGAAGGAAACTGACTGCCAGCCACATGCAGCAAGGTCTTCTTGGACTTTTTTGCTGGCAACTTTGGTGAGACAGACAGGTGGCAGCCTGATGGCACAGATTCACACAGGCAACAGAAAAGTTGCAATTCCTCATTGCTCCCCACACTCCCCTGGGTAACAGGTGAGACCAGCCCCCACCCTCATCTACCCCCACACAGACCCTGCTCTCTGGGAGTTCTGAGCCTTGAGATTTGAACCAATGTGAGGCAGGTGCCCACTGGGCCACCTTGGCACCTGGATTCAGGTGGATTCTGTTCCAGATCTACAGAACCCACAGAGCCTCCAAGTCAGAAATTCTGAGCAGGAACCTTCATAATCAGCCACCCTGCCCACAACTCTCCTTCGCTTCTGACAGACACTTAAACTAGCAACCTAAGGACCTCTGTGAACTACTTCCATGAACTTAGACAATACCTAGATCTATAGGAACTCCTCCTAGGGCTGGGATCTCAACTGTCACATCCTTCCTTTACCCACCTCAGAGTCCCTTGGCCTGCAGGAGCCCTCCCCACACCTCCTTAAAGTTTTTCCTCTCTGGGTCCAACAACTGCACTGACTTTTTTGTTTATTTTTCTTTTCATTGTTTCATTGTTTTTATTTCTTCTTTTGTCTCTTTTTTCCTTTCTTTCACTTCCCTTGATTTTTACCCTATCTCTGCTATGAATTTTTCCTTCTTTTCTTCTGTTTCCCCCCTCTTCTTTTTTTCTCTGCTATTCTCTATTCGTTTTCTCTTTTCATCTTCCTTCTCATTTTTGTAGTGTTTTTTCTCTTATTTTCTCTCTTATTTTTCTCTTGTACCACTCTGTTTTCCTATCCCTTTTCTCGTTTTTTAGTTATCATAGTCTTTATTTCTTGTTACATGTTTTTATTTCTTTTTTCTCCTTTATTATATATTATGTTGTTGCTATTGTTTGCTTGGTTGTTCTGTTTTGTTTTCCTGTTTAGGTTTTCTCCTCTTGCCCCACCCTTTGGGAGACCATAATTGTGCTCATACAATATAATTACAACCATGCCCTTTGCAGCTTCACCAACTGGACAAAAACCAATACCAGCTCCTATACGACCTGATCAACAAGAAGCATCAGCCAACACAGTCAAACCCACCCTAAACTGAGCTGCACAAATGGCGAATGAAAAACAATGCACACGTTTCCATTCTGTAATCACAACCACCAGAAGACAATTGGTGAGAACCTAAGAACACACCAACATATAATTATAAATTAAATACAAATACAATGACACCACAATGTCTAAAAGACAACAGAAGGTTTTAGCTCACATGAAGAAACGAGAGAGTGGCTCAAATAAATGACCAAGACGCAGAACTAGAAATTGTTTCTGAGAAAGAAAAGGTAATGGAACTACCTGAAAAGAATTCAAAAGACTGATATCTAGTAGGTACCTGCAACAGATTTATAGAATCACAGAAAAAGACTAGAAGGACTTAGAAAAACACTACAAGAACAAACTAACAAAACAAATGCAAATTTTGAAACAATAAAAAACATGCAATTAGAAATCCTGAAGATTAATACTAAGATTTCAGAAATGGACAATACATTAAAAGGATAAAGGAGTAAATTTGAATCAATGGAAGCCCAAATTAGTGACCTTGGAGATAAATCTCTCAATACTAGTAAGTCAGAAAAACAATATGAAAAAATCAGCAGAAAGCCTGAGATTTACATGGGACACCAGGAAGAGAAATAATTTATGGGTGATCAGAATTCCAGATCAGGAAGAGACAATAAAAATTTTCATGGAGAAAATTGTCAAAAGGCTGCTGAAATAAAACTATACCAACATTATGAAAGATCAGAAATAACCATTCAAGAAGCTGAATGAACCCTAAATAGAACAGACTCCAAAAGAAAATCACCAAGACATCATCATCAAATTTTCCAAAACCAAAGACAAGGAAAAACTTCTGAGAGCAGCTCAGGAAAAACTGAAAGTTACCTACAAAGGAAAACCAATAAGAATAATCTCTGATTTCTCAGTAGAAACCATGCAGGCAAGAAGGCAATGGGATGGCATATACAAAACTCTGAAAGAAAAAAATTGTCAACTGAGAATTATATACCTAGCAAAGCTGTCCCTCAAATACAATGGCAAAATTAGGACATGTTCAGATAAACAAATTAAAGAAATTTGTAAACACCAGACCAACTTTTACAAAAAATACTAAAGAGTGTTCTTTGGATTGAGAACCAACAACAGCAAACAACCTGAGATTAACATACATGACAACACTAGGCAGAACTCAGTTCAGATATTTTGTTGTTATTGTTAAATGCCATCGAGTCGGTTCCAACTCATAGCTACCCAGTATAGGGTTTCCAAGGAGTGGCTGTTGAACTTGAACCACTGACCTTGTGGCTCAAACCGATCTTGCAGTCCAGCACATTCACCCACAGTGCCACACCAGGACTCCTAATCCAGTCATGGAAGTATCCAAAACTCAACGATACTTAACAACAATAAAGTAAAACAAACCTACAAGAATGAAAATAGGGAACCAGAGATAGCAATTTATAATGAAGTCAAGTACAAAGCAAAAAAAGGGAATAGTGTAGATTCAGAACTTCCAAATGGCAAGGAAGGCAAGTCAATTTCTAGATAATACAGACTTTAAAAACGAAAAAATATTAGTGAATTACAGGGTAATCATAAAGAAAATTGATAGTCCTTCACATCAAAATGAAAAAGAGGAAACTCAGAAATATTTAATAAACATTAAAACAACAGAAATGAAGAAAATGCAAATAAAACCCACAAACAAGATGAACTCAGTGCAGAGATTTTTGTGGTAGAACAAAGCAACTAACACCACAAAAAAAAAACACACAGCAAAATGACAGCAATCAATGCAAACCTATTGATAATTACACTAAATATAAGTGGATTAAATGCTCCAGTCTAGAGACACAGTAGGAGAATGGATACAAACTTTGGTACATACACGCAATGGAATGCTATGCAACAATGAAGAACAATGACCAATTTGTGAAACCCCTCATAACATGGAAAAACCTGGAGAACATTGTGCTGAGTGAAATTAGTCAATCACAAAAGGACAAATACTGTATGAGACCATTGTTGTAAAAAATTAAGAAAAAGTTTTCTTGCTAAAAGAAACATGCTGTGATGGTTACCAGGGGTGAGAGGGAAGAGTAAATTACTCACTAGGTAGAGAGTAGACACATGTTAACTTGGGTGATGGGATGGCAATATACAACAAGGGGAAGGTTGGCACAGGAAAGATGAAGGTAATGGCTGACACAGGAGGTGTGCAAGAGTTAAAGTAAACAGAGGTAAATACTGTTAACTGTGCATTGAAGGGATTGCAATCATTGTAATGACACGAAGTGTATGATTTGTTGAATGTGGACTGATGATCTGTTCTATAAACCTTCACTCAACTCACAATAAAAGAGTGTTTTTTTTAAAGTAAAGAAAGACATAGCGCTGGGCCTTTGATAAGTAAAAAACAGAAAGAAAGAATGAATAATTACATAGTCAATCAAGCCCAGGTTCCCTACCGTATAAATTCTGTCAAAGATCGTGCTTAGTTTTGAGAATTTTAAGAGTAAGATTTTTTGCTCCATTCATGAAAAGGTCCCTTGTGTCTGATGCACATATGATCTTTTTTTTTTTTTTTTGAGCTTCAAAATTCGTGTATTTATTTTTTTATGTGTATTTTTTAAAATCAGAAGCAACTATCAAATCCATCCACTTCCCACACCAACACCACTCTGTTGGTGCACATATATGATTTAGACCAGCTTGTCCTGCCACACTCCCTGAAGGCTTCCAAGACATGAACTCAGCACATAAACAACACATAGCCTCTTTGGCTCTGTGCAGCCAAATTATGGAAAATGCTCACTGAAAACTTCATTACACATTGAAAAGTTTACCCTCCTGTACAACTACCATATAAAATGAAAGAACCTTTGTGTCCTCCAGGTAAAGGACAGCCAACATCTAATTCATCACTGTATTTACAATGGAATATTATTCAGACTTAAAAAAGAATGAAGTTCTGAATAATGCTACAACATGGATGAACCTAAAAAGCATTAAGCTAAGAGAAAGAAGTCAGACATGTAAGTCCATTTATGTTATGATTCCTTTTATCTGAAACATCCAGCATAGGCAAATCCATTGAAATAGAAATTTCTGGGACTGGGAAGAGTGGGGAATGAGGAATGACTGCTAATGGATATGAGCTTCTTTTTGGGATGATGAAATATTCTGGAATTATGTAGAGGTGGTTAGCATCAACTTTGTGAATATGCTAAAAACTACTGAACTATACATTTTTAATGGGATAACTGTATGGTATGTGGATTGTATTTCAATAAAGCTGTTCTTTTTTAAATAAAATCTGAAGGTATAGAATTATATACCTAAGAATGAAAGTGATGAGTAGTAGGAAGTTTAGGCATGGAGATTTAGTCTATCATAAATTCAATTCTGCCCACTTATTTCCTCTCAGGTGTTCCATAAAACAGTCTATGTAGAAATATCACTAATCTTGGGTTTGCTGTGTTTATAAACACTTGACTCAAAGCCATTTCTATCCATAGTGCATTATAGTATGCGAACTCAATGAATGCTGAAAAAAAAATGATATAACATTCTTGACCTTTTTAAAGATAAGTAAACTGATAAGGAGTGTGGCAGTAATGTTTGGTTATGGAGTACTTAAGTTTAAAATTTCTTGCAATATGTTATCCTGGAAGACCCACTGGAACCAAGAGTCAATGGAGGCAAATAGGCATAACTTGGTACCCTTTTGTTGTTGTTGTTGTTAAGTGCCGTCGAGTCGGGTCCGACCCATAGCGACCCTGTACAGGGTTTCCAAGGGTGTAAATCTTTACGGGAGTAGAAAGCCTCATCTTTCTCCCGCGGAGCGGCTGGTAGTTTCGAACCGCTGACCTTAAGGTTCACAGCCCGATTCGTAACCACTTTACCCAGCGTTAAATACCAAAGTTTCCTCAAGAAAAACTTTGGATTTTGGATAAGTGAATGAATGAATGAACACATTTTCAGAGGCCTGAGAAATTGCTTCATGACCCAGTTTTTGTGCCAAGTATTGTCACTGGTTATAGACTAGGTTACAAACTACTCCTTACATAGACCTTTTCAACGACTTTCATTCATCTGATGGAAACTTTACCCTTTTCCCAGAAGATGGCATTTCTCCCAACTTCTCAACCTGCCCAGTGGAGTTAGACCCAGCTGTTCCTTCTCCATTTCTTAGGGAAGTTATGCAACTGAGTAAGTAAGTACATGCCCTTGTCATGTTCTGAGCTTCTTTGGCAATGCTGGGTGGCACAAACACCAGGTCTTAGGAAATCAAGGCCCTCTGTGATTATACACATTACATTCCTTGCCTAGCCACCTTGACCTGCCTGCCCCTGTTTAGAAGCCTCACTGGATCCCTTAAGAACTGGATGTCCTTCTGAGTCACATATGAAATATATTGGCTTTCTTACCATTGACGGCGGCTTGTGCTTGGCCTTCCTCCCCTATGTATCATCTCACACGCTTATATGCTGCTTCTACTTGGAATCAAGGAATCAGAGAAGGTAAAGAGGGTGGAGTGGGGATGGAAAACAGTCAAGTCTATTTAGATAATCTGAAATGTTTCCACGTGGCAATAAAGCGAAGTGGGAAGGGGATCCAGTCAACCTTTCCAAGCAAAGACATTCGTAGTGGAAGTAGAGGTGTATCTGTGCTGTACTGGCTGTTCTCCCAGCAGTGACCATGATCCAGGGCAGGAAAGGAGAATGACTATTCAGTAAATGTTAGCCTTGCCTCTGAATCACAAGGCTGAGTCAGACAGAAGAGCTTGTAAGACAGAAAGCACTGTAAATGCAATTAATGAGAGTGCTATGCTTCTTTCTTGTCCCTTTGCCTCCTGTTTTCTTAAGGTGTCCATCCACACACCTATTATAGAACATGCCTCATGCCCATCCTCACCTCCCTGCAAGACCTGGTTTCATGGTCTTCCCTCCTAAAGACTCGCACTACAGATCAGCACCTCCCTTCCACTCTGGGCATCTTTGCATGTGACATACCATCATAGAGAGGGAGTTAAGGAGCTATTTCATGAATCACAAATATTAGCCATCAGAGTTCAATGCCATCTTCATTACACCCAGGTCAGGTTTAGTCAAGTTCACCAGGAATCCTCACCTTAACATCAGGCCTAAAGTCCCTCCATTCCTTTTCTCATGCTGTTCCCTCTCCACATCCCTTCTCCCTTCTCCACTTGGCAACTCCCCTTCATATGTCAAGACCCAGCTGAAATGTCTATTCCTGTCATGTACCCATTGTCAGTCAGGTGAAGCCTGTGGACCCTATTAAGAAAAATGCTGCTTTAAAATACATAAAGTTATATATATGCTAGTGAATTTGAACCTTGCAGCTCAAACCAAACTTCTGGTCAAGTGCTTATCCTATAGCACCACACCAGAAATATTTATATATTTTTATATATACATAATGTATTATATGTATATGGATATATATATATAATATATTCCTACATATAATATACATTTTTACACAGGAAGTCAGTTATACTGAAATATAGTTATTAAACTAATTCAGCACTCAGTAACTTTATATACTTTTAAACTCACTTAAATAAGAAAACTACTTGTGGTTCTGACAACTACCATGAATATAATTTGAAATTTCTGCAACATCAGGAATAGGGTAACAAACTGGTTCCAATTTGCCATAGACTTAACTTGGTCCTAGCAATATGTCCTGAGAACGCCCTCGAAGCCAAGCCAAAACCAGTGCCATTGAGTCAGTTCTGACTCATTTTGTTGTTTTTAGGTGCCATCGAGTCGGTTCCAACCCACAGCAATCCTATATAGGGTTTCCGAGGAGTGGCTAGCTAGTGAGCTTGAACCACTGACCTTGCAGTTCAAACTGATTTTGTAGTCCAGTGCCACACCAGGACTCCCATAGTGACCCTATTATATAGCGTTTTCTAGACTATAAATCTTTATGAGAGCAAACAGCCTCTTCTTTCTCCCCTGTGGGCACTGTTGGAAACTAGACTCTATCCTGGAGCTTCTTTATAGGTCACTCCATATGCCAAATGTGTTTAATCAAAGGTCACATGTCTGCTTTTAATTGTATAGTAAATCCTAGGATTTTTCCATGCATTTTTAACGGCTACTTTTAGGGTATTTAGCAAGCATATTTATCTGAATTTTGTTTTTCCCTCAAGCCACTGATGCTGATGGGCTCTGCTATAATTGGCTGATACACCTTTTTAAAAAAATATTTGACCCCTGAGCATATTCAAATAAATCATTGGGTACTTCAGTCAGGGTATTATTTACTCCACTTTATAAATAAAACCAAATACGTTTTTCAACTCAATGAAATCCATCTTAAAGGAGAGAAAATAAATTGGTGTTAGGAGAGATGTTAGAATAAGGAAGCGTAGTGAATTGCTCCTTGTAGGTCTCTGGAGGAATGTCCTATTAATCAAGTGCTGGTATTTTTACATTACTGAGGTAGCTGAGTCATTTTCCTGGGAGTTGATAAAGCAGAAGAACGTGTTGCTCCATCTTTTATAATTTGGACTCAGTTACAATATCTTAGAGTGTGTATCCCTCTTGTTATAATTCCCAGTAGTCAGTAGACCTATTTGTTTGCTTTTTAAAATATTTTTGCTTCCTTGTACATTCTCACTACATATTTTTGATCTTTAAAAGAATGACTTCTTTACACCTGCACCAGAGCCAATGATAATATTGGTACTTTAGATAATTATTACATTCTAAATATAACCATATTATTTTGAATTCAAATAAATTTGTATACTGATTTAAAAAAAAAAAAAAAAAGGAGCCACTGGTGAGTTTGAACTTCCAAACTGTGGTTAGTCCAGTGCTTATCTTACAGCGCCATCAGGGCTCCTTGGGAACTCACTGTCTCTAGCAAATGAATGGGTGGTCACCCTCTGTCACAACATGGAAACATCTGTGGTCAGGTTATACAGGTGCAGCTAGTGCTACTTTGATCTGTCACCTGTATTCTTCACGGAGGAAATGCTGTACTTCACATAGAAGTTAGTGAAAATAAAGATGTAATTTTTTTTTTCCTGATCCAAATTGTTACCACCAAGATTCTAATCATGAAAATTTTCCTTCCAGTTAAGAACTGCTACTGCTTGTGAAGTTGTTGTTAAGTGCCTTCGAGTCGGTTCCGACCCATAGCGACCCTGTACAAGGTTTCCGAGGGTGTAAATCCTTACAGGAGTAGAAAGCCTCATCTTTCTCCCACGGAGCGGCTGGTAGTTTCGAACCGCTGACCTTAAGGTTCGCAGCCCGATTCGTAACCACTACGCTAAGTAGTTATGCTAATATCCTCTAAGAAACTTTGTACTTTGTTCTTAGCTCTGTCCTGTTGGTGGTGGTGGTTGGTGCCATCCAATCTGTTCTGACTCATAGAACTCCATGCACAACAGAAAGCAATACTGCCTGGTCCTGCCAATGCACCTCACACACAGCCCTCACCCACCCATCTGTCAGTGGAGGCCTGCATGCGGCTGGGGCTTCGTGGGCCTTTCAGACATAAAAACGATTGAGGTTGGCCGAGAATGAACAGTGTTTTTTTCTGTTGTGCACTACGAGTCGGTCCTGACTCACCAGTACCTAACAACAATTATTTTATTTAAGTATCCTGTGATATATAAAGTAAGAACAAAGAAAAGTGAGTTTATTTTTCTTTAGCAGTGTTTTCTGTATGTGAGTTTATACTTCAATAAAAGCATTTTTTATAACATTGGGATCTCCATTCCCATTTCCTACAGGATGTAGTCCATGCTGCCACCACTACCAACATAGTACCTCTCCTCAAGTTCTCCAGTTTGATTGGCTTTGGCCTCTGCCAGTGCTCTCTACACCAAACTCAACCTATCTTCATGGTACTTTGATCAGTCTCCTGACTAAAGGCAATCTCATTCTCAGCCTCTGGCATGAACCCAGCAGCCTGTGCCAGCGGGGATCACAATATAAACCTTTCCTTGGTGTTTCTGACAGGCCTGTAATTAACATGTCAGTCCACGCCTGTGTATTCAGATCCACTTTAGACCTTAGCTTACTGCTCCGTGTGATATTTCAGGGAAAGGATTGGTAGTCACTGCTGCATTTGTAACAGTGCCAAGTGTGGGGTATCAGATTACCCAATAAGCAAGGCAGGCAGGGGTTTACTTGTGCTTATTTATTAATGTGTACTGGACTGAGAACCCCAAGGCTGACAGTTCAAACCCATCAGCTGCTTCTCGGAAACCCTATACTGGGTTGCTACAGGTTAGAACCTACATAACAGCACTAACAACAACAGATACTAATCTGTAATGGACAGTTCCACATTTTCTAGGTATGATTGACATCTGCCTCGCTCCCAACCCCACAGCACCTTCCTGCAGAATCAAAGCCTGTCTTCAAATTTATAATCATTTACAGGGAGTCCTGGTGTGGCACTGTAGGGTAAGCACTGGACTACTAACTGCAAGGTTGGTGGTTCAAACCCACCAGCCACTCCTTGGAACCCCTATAAAGGGTCACTATGAGTTGCAAGTGACTTGACAGCACTTGACAACACAGAGAAAGATTACCCATTAAGCAGGGTAGGCAGAAGTTTACTTATGTTTACTTACTCATCTGTAGTTTTGATGTGGTGAAAACCATATGAAACTGTTCAATACAGATTAATAAGGAAGCATAAGTAAACCCTTGCTTACCTTGCTTATTGGGTAACCCTCCCCTGCAGACAGCCTTCAATAAACGCTCCCCTGTAGCAGCAATACAATGGTGGGAGGTGATGCTCAGATGCAAAAACTGCTTCGTGGTGTGAACTTCCACCTCCGCCCACTACAGCCAGTACAGCTTTTGTTGTCTGAGACAGAGCGCCTTGGTACTCTTCTAACCCACTTGAGGCAGAGTTGCAGAATGAGATTTATAAGCTGGAGTTCCCTGTTCTCATCTACTCTCCTTGTAGTATGGTGAGGGTCACCCCAAGGGTGAGAACCACCCACAAATCAGGTCACAGAGGTTTCGGCTCTGACACAGCAGTGGGCCCCTCCCATCTGTTTCAGGTAGCCTCCCTTTCCTGAACAAGGTCTGTGGATGTTTTTCTACTAATTGGGGCGGGGGTGGAGGTGGGGGTGGGTAATTGAAGATCAAATTGTCAACTTAATTTTTTTAAGGAAAATAACTGATAGAAAGAGAAAAATGGCAGGGAGGCTGAAGGAGAAACTAAAAAAATGGCGGCCCTGCCTGGCGTTCTCCATCCTTCTCAGGAACCTGTCACTTCTGGTTGGAGTTTCTGCTCCTCCCTAGTCCTCTCCTTTCTGGACTGTCCTAAGACAACAACATATGGATCATCTTAAAGCACAACCTTCATCCCACAACCCCTGCTCTAAACCCTTGTTGTTGAGTGCCTTCAAGTTGCTTGCAACTCATAGTGACCCCTATATAGGGTTTATGAGGGTTTGAACAGCTGAGCTTTCGGTTAGCACTCCAGTGTTCATCATATAGCATGACACCAGGACTCCACTCTAAACCTTCAGTGGTCTTCTGTCTTCTCTCAACGTTCTTACAAACGTGTACTCCACAAACACTAAGATGATGCAGTGCCATGACAAGATTCCTCACCTCCTTCCACTCACCCACCTCTCCCTGGTGCTCCCCCCACACTCCATCCCTGTCTCCTTGCCCTGAGCCCTCCCCCACAGACATGCTCCAAACACCAGCTGTGTTTGAACAGTGAGGACAGAGAAAAGATAAGGACATTATTACTGTTTGCTGAGCACAGTTCACATTCAATTTCTAGACAACTTTACATTACAGAATTTCAACTACTTCATGACAGGCCTTCACCAAGTTGCCCTTGATTTAAAAAAGAAAATAATGATGCAAAATGGTAGTTCTGATAATCCTCTTTGTCCAGGTAGTGGATAAAGAACAAGGTTAAGAGGCAACATGAGCTTCCTGGTTTCCCACCCAAGATGTGTGGTGGGTACTGTGCTAGGTACAGGACCCACTGGTGGGAATACCACACAGTGAATGAATGAAACCTCAGCTTCTGTGAGCTCAGAGAACATGTAAACGTGACACCCCCTAACAGCTATCAGAGCTGTGTGCTAGCTTCAGAAAGACTCCTGAAGTGTTCTGGAGACAAGATGATTGGGAAGGCTCTAGAGGAAGGTGACATTTAAAATTTGCACCAAGAGATTTTTGTATAATCAAACTTCCTGGAACATAGGTATATTCCATGACCCAGCAAGTCTACTTTTTAATACACACAACCAACATAAATGTGGTCATATGCCCTTCAAAAGTTGCAAGAATGTTTATGACTCATGACAGCAATCATGAAGATGGTGTGGGACTAGGCAACATTTCATTCTGCTTTACATGACAAGATTCCTGAGAGCCTACGCCAGAAGCCACACAAATGCCCACCTATAGGGCATGGATCAATAATTGAGTAATATTCTCAAAACAGAGTGAACAATCTATTTTGTTAACTACATACTGTATGGACATAATTCGAACAAAAGATGGCATGTTGTATAATTCTATTTATATGAGTACAGAACAGACAAAATTAATCTATAGAGAAGTCAGAATGATCATTGCTTTGCCCAAAAGGAGAGAGACCTGAAGGGGACAAGAAGGTGTTTGGGGCGTGCTGTTTCTTGATCGTTGGGATGTTCTAATTGTGAAAAGGGATCTCAAAGTACACTTAGGATCTGTCCATCACCTCTCCATACGTATATTACATTCATGACTCCATATGTATGTTACATTCACCTCTCCATATGTATACTACATTCATCATTCCATATGTATGTTATATTCATTGCTTCATATGTGTGTTACATTCACCTCTCCATATGTATGTTACAATTCAATGTAAAGAAAAAATTGACTGTAGCTGTTTATAAAGCTGAACAACCATCTGATAAGTATAATCTTCAAAACATACTCATTATTTCTCTAGCATTAGACCATGAGCTCTTTAACAATGGAATCTGGCTGATCCATATTTCTGCTTCTCCTACTTTGATGCAAGAAAAATTATGGTTCCAAGCACTTAACAGACACTGGATGAATCTTCAAGAAGGAAAAAATATGGTGGGTGATCCAACACAGTAACCCTTTAGATTACAGTATATAGTTAGATTAACACTACATGGTGTATCCTAACAATCACTATATTTATTTGTAAGTGTTCTCAAACTGATCCCATATCTAATCAAAGTAAGGAATGTTATAATGACCCATTCATGCATTCATAACTCTGCTTTTCCTTGATTTTTAAAATCCACATCATATTTGATTGTTCATTCATTTAACAGAGCAGGAGAAAGATGAGGCTTTCTGCTCCCATAAAGATTTACAGCCTTGGAAACCCTATACAGGGTTACTATAAGTTGGAACCAACACCATGGCACACAACCACCACCACCACATTCAATAGAAATATGTCATCGTCCACTGCACCATGAAGCACGCAGTCCTGTGGTTTCAATTTCATTCTCTGTAATTTCTCAAAAATGATCCAATACAATTATTTGTTGTTGTTGTTAAGTGCCGTGGCGTCAGTTCCAACTTACAGCAACCCTGTATAGGTTTGGTGAGTTTGAACCTCCAATCTTGTGGTTCAAACTGACCTTGCAGTCCAGCGCATTAACCTGCAGCACCATACCATACCTAATAAAATCATCAGCACCAGAAAATATCATTTATTGTACCCTGGCCCGTCACCTACTGTGGCAAAACCAATATTCTATCACTAAATCCTTGAATGTTTGTCTTTACAGGTGGGGGGGACTGATACCAGACAAGATTGAAACAGGTCTTTCTTTTCTCATCTGCTTAACAGTTTTCTCATTTGCAGCTCCCAGAGCTTTTCTGGTTGTCTTCCACATTTTCTTGCACTCCTCTGTGCCTTTGAGAGCAGTCTTTTGTTCACTCACAAGAAGAATCTGCAATCTCATCTGCTCTCAACCAGCCTCCCACCTCCCGCTGAGCAAAGCTTTGCTTGAAAAGGGAATAGAGAGAAGAGGGAGGGAGGGGACTGGGAACATAGGGGGAGACTGGGTGAATGGGTACACAGCCTCCCCAACAAGGCGATGGACCCACAGGGGCTGCTTGGTGACCTTGGATCTATCTGGGCCCTATGACCTCAAGGTTTGAAGGCTGAACTAGAGTGTTCTGAGTCCTCTCCAACTATAAACAACTTGAACCCTAATCATAATTCAAATCAAAATCAAAATCATCTATGAACCTAAGTTGTACTGACGCTTCTAATGAAATATAATGTAATGAAATATTGGGAGTTTCTTTGTTCTCTTCTTCGTTTTGCAACTTGTCTACAACTAATTAGCATTACTGATAGTGTACACACACATGTTGTTGTTGTTAAGTGCCGTTGACTCGGTTCCGATCCATAGCGACCCTGTATAGAGTTTCTGAGGAGTAGTTGGTGAACTTGAACCACCGACCTTGTGATTCAAACCAGCTTTGCCAGCGCATTAACCCACAGCACCACTCTAGGACTCCATTGGTGTGTGTATTCAATAACTAGGTAAAAAAGAAAATGGAAACATTACAAAAAAAAAAAAAAGGGAAATACGTTTTTAAAATAAAGACCCAAATCTAGGGCCTACATTTTAAAAAACGACCACGGAAATTCTCTAGAGGCAGTGTGAGCTGCCTGGTTTCTGAGCTGAGAACAAAGCTTTGTAAACTCTTCTGGCGCCATCTGCTGGCCATACCAAAATCCACCACTCAATTTGTTTCGCAATAGGGCCTCAAGGAAATCACGGGTAAACTTGATAGGGTCGCGTTTAGGATAATGATCACAGTCCTTTTCTTCTTACAGGAAAATTTCACTCCACAATTACCTCCAGAATTCACTTGATTTTGCTTTGCAGTAACGATAGTAACAGCGACACCCACATTAGTTACTTTCCTTTGAAGCCCAGAATAAGCCCAAACCAAACACACTGTCATCATCATTTCATAGTGACCCTATAGGTCAGAATAGAATTTCTCCATAGGGTTTCAGAAACTAAACCTTTTGAGGGAGCAGACACCCTCATCTTTCTCCCTTAAAGTGGCTGGTGGGTTTGAACTGCCAACCATGTGATAAGCAGGCCAATGTTTAACCATCTATATCGCCAGAATTTCTTAAGGTACAGAATTGTTGTTAAGTGCCGTCGAGTGAATTCCGACCCATAGCGACCCTGTATAGGGTTTCTGAGGCTGTAAATCTTTACAGGAGCAGAAAGTCTCATCTTTCTCCCGTGGAACAGCTGACCTTGAGGTTTGCAGCCCGATTCATAACCACTACACTACCAGAGACTGTTGTTGTTGTTAAGTGCCATCGAGTCGGGTCAGACCCATAGCGACCCTGTACAGGGTTTCCAAGGGTGTAAATCTTTACGGGAGTAGAAAGCCTCATCTTTCTCCCGCGGAGTGGCTGGTAGTTTCAAACCGCTGACCTTAAGGTTCGCAGCCCGATTCGTAACCACTACGCTACCAGAGACTAGTCAACCAAAAAATATGTGAAGCCCCTCAGGCCATGAAACCCTCTCAGGAATGAGTTTCAGCTGCCCTCCTCATTGTGCTCAGGCCTCCTGTAGAGGGACAAGCACTTGGTGGACGCCCCTCTCTGCTCCACCATCTTTGAGTAGGTTGCCTCCTCTGTATCCTTCTGTCTCTGTCCCCTGTGTTTCCATACATCTTAAACCAATTGATCTTTGCGCTAATTCAATCTGTCAAGCATTTCCACCTGGCTCCAGCAGCCCTACAGACTTGTGTGAGCCACTCTTTGTTGTAGGTATTCATGAGAATTTCCTTCCATCACTTCTTATGCCATTCTTCAAAGGCAAACCTTTCTGAACTTCATCAAGATCTTCACGTGATCTTTAGTAGGAACAAATAATGAGAAGGTCCATCCTTCTGGGGCGATGGGCAGCTCAAAATCTCTGATTGGTCCTTCTAGGAAGGGGAGGCTGGCCATATTTGGAGAACAGTAGAATGCCACCTCCCCCAATAGCTCCTATATAGCTGGACAGGCCCTGACTAACAAGAGCTTGTGCTGGAGGACAGCGCCTGCCTGTGATTCCAGAGCCAAATTCCCTGCAGCAAACCCAGGTAACATGGGGAGGCAAAGTTTTCACACAGATTCTGAGGTTAGCATTGTTCATTTCCAATCAGGGTCTCTACCCTAGACTGCAAATCATGCAAATGATTTCTTCACTTCTGCTTCTTGGATGGACCCCAATTCCAGGAAGACTTGTAAGAATGTTTAGGCATCAATGGTTTTGTATTTCTATATTTTTTTTGCTACAATCAAATGCCCTTTTAGGGTTGACTGATTGGGATTTTGTTTTGCTTGTAAGTTCTTGCCTATTAGAAACAATTGTTTTCCATGATATCTGTGCTTTATTTTCTTAAAATGTGATTAGCCATAATGAACCATTATGTTATTATTCTTATTTAAGATTTCTTCTACCAAAATGTGTGGGCTGATGACAAGAGGTGTGGCCCCTTATTTAGGAGATTTATAGATGTTTGCTGCATGTTTGGATCTCTTTGGAGAAAGCCAGTGTGAGCTAGCCAGATTTAGAGGGTTGTTGTTGTTGTTAAGTGATTAGGGGTGGGGGTGGGGGTTAAAAGTCTGGTTGTGCTCACGTTGGGGCAGAGACTAGACAATGCCTGCAAGCAAAGAAAGGTCAGGGGAGGCCTCCTTAAATACTTCCAAAAAAGACAAGACATGGACCCAGACTGTATTTTACCTTTTTTCCTACATAAGAACCAGTCCCACACTAAAGTTGAAATTTTGAACAGAGATGTACTAAATACCTTCAGGTGTGCTGTAGAAAGATGATGGAGAGGGTATTGAGAGCTAAGCAAGTTAATGTCTAAGCTCCCTTCCAGCTGGAGCATTCCGTGGATTCACAATCAAGTTATATCTAGGAGACAGTCTAAGCGTGCTCCACTCTGGGAACTTTTCCTGTTTCCCAGACCCAGGGGACAAAGGAGCAGGTGCTTCAGGGCCTTGAGTTCTTGAGCCTGGGAGGTGGATGTCTACAATAGCTATTGTCCTTTCAGAAGCCAGCTGTGAAAAACTAAGATGGGGGGGGGGGAGTCTCTTAGTGCTCCCATAGGTCCTCCTGTCCTCCCTTCATCTCATTTCCACTGAAGTGCCCCACAGACCCTGCTCCTGGCTCAGGGTCCATCAGGACTGACTTTTGTGCTCAGTGAGTCATCTGCACAAGATGTGAGCCCCATGCACTACATCAGACAGAACTAGATTCAAATTTGCCACCCACTATTGCATAGCCCCAGAATTCTGGTGTGGCACTGGACTGCTAACCACAAGGTCAGTTCAAACCCATCAGCTGCTCTTAACAACACTGACAACCCTGGGTAAATGACTTATAGTCTATGAATCTCAGAACAACTTTACCTTACGAAGTGATAATAATGTACCTACCCCATGTAAGAGCTAAATTAGGCAGTTGTCAGTGAAGGACTTAACACAATTGCTGACACAAAGTTAGTGCTCAGTAAAAAGTTATGGGGAGTGGGGGAGTCGTTGTCCCCAGGGGCAAGATTGCCAAGGATGCCTATAGTACATCTGACATAACCTGGAGAAGGCAGGGGTCCACTAGCTTATTCTCCCTCTCTCTCTCATCAAGTTCTTTAGGATCCGCTAGAAGATAACAGAATGTGCCTTAGACGGTGCCAGCTCAGAGCAATAGAAAATAAAAAGGGAAGATTAAAAACACAATCTAATATAAAAAGTTCACCAAGAAGCTCGCTTATGTTTTGTGCAGTTTTCTGCTTCAAAAAGATCACAGAAAAATTCCATTATCTTTTCATTCCATTTTTCATGAACTTCTTAAAGCCCTTTCATTTATGATTACTTCATTAAAAAGTTAAAACACACACACACAAAACCTTAGTAAAGGGCTTAAAAGATTTGAATAAAAGGAAAGTAATTTAATTTAAACAATAACAAAAAAAATCTATGCCCAAAAACCTCTGAGTCAACTCTTCTACTGTATTTTCCTTGGGAGCACCAGGGAAACCTCTAGGTATTCAATCATGTCTCATCTATTTTCCATGTGTATTTTAAGGCATTTATAATTGCCAGGTATAGTTTCTTATCTGTCTGAGAAACCAGGATCGTTGCCCTGCATGGATATAATCCCAGGCAAAAGCAAAGATATTTGGTGATTGAGTTAACCCTGAGCAACCCAAATATAGGAATACTCTTCTGCTTTTGGGGAAAGGTGGTGCCAATGGTTAATGTGCCCTACTGTTAATTGAAAGGTTGGAGGAAGTAGATTACCAGGTACCTCAGGAGTAAGACCTAGTGATCTACTTCCAAAAACCCAGTCATTAAAAACCCTATGGAGCACAGTTCTACTCTAACACACATGGAAACACCACAAGTCAGAAACAAACTGGATGGCAACTGCATTTGGAAAATTGTAAATGAATGAAAGGAGGGAGGGCTGGTTCCCCCCTGAGGAAATTGATTGCCTTGGCTTTTTCTACTGCAGATTCCCACACAATGAGGAAACATCTGGGAGCTTGGTGGTTGGCCATTGCCTTCGTCTTGCTCCTTAGCGATCTCTCCATGATCACAGCGAGAGGTATAAAGCACAGAATCAAGTGGAACCGCAAGGCCCTGACCAGCACCGTCCACGTCACCGAGGCTCAAGTGAGTGACACCCGCCCAGGAGCCTTCATCAGGCACGGCCAAAAGCTCGACATCGACTTCGGAGCCGAAGGCAATAGGTACTACGAGGCCAACTATTGGCGATTCCCTGACGGAATTCACTATGACGGCTGCTCTGAGGCCAACGTGACCAAGGAGATGTTCGTCACCAGCTGCATCAACACCACGCAGGCGGAGAACCAGGCAGAGTTCTCACGGGAGAAGCAGGACAACAAGCTTTTCCAGCGCATCTTGTGGAGGCTGATCAGGGAGCTATGCTCTGTCAAGCACTGCGATTCTTGGCTGGAACGGGATGGAGGACTCAGGGTCAGCCTGGATCAGCCGGTGATGCTCTGCCTGCTGATTGTCATTTGTTTTATTGTAAAATAAGCTTGCAAAGAGGCCACCTAGACATGAAGCAAGTGAGCAAAACAGGGAACATGTTCTCTTTCTAGTCCCCAAGCTCAGTCTTATCTGAAGGTACCAAAGAGCAGTGATTCACCAGCACATCCTAGATTACTCCCAAGTATTCAGTCTGCTACTTGTTGGTATTTGATAAATGTGTGTGCTCTGGTCCCCTCTACCCTCCACAAGAGAGCAAGGCTTGTTCATCCCTGAATTCTCAGCTCCTAGTAGAGGGACTGGCACATGGGATCATGCAGTAAATGTTTGGTGACTAGATAAAAGAGCATGCCAGGAAATGTGCCAAGCCCGCCATGATATTCCCCAACAAACTCTTTGAGGTAGGTGCTAGTCCCATTTTACAGATGAGGAAACTAAAGCACTAAACAGTGAAGCGACTCACCCAGAGTTACACAGCTACAAAGTACCAGAGCCCCAGTTCAGCCCTGGCTTGTCTGACCCAGGGTTTCTGCTCTGTCTGTTCTCAAAGCTGTCTCTTCATCACTTCTTGGTTCATAAAGCCCCAAGTCCAAACATATCTCTATAGAAATGAAGGAGAAGACATGAGGCAGCAACCATAGACTCTTGGTCAGGCTTAATTGAACTCCTCTAATTAAACTAAAATATTAGTACGGGGTTAAACTAAAATAGAAATCAAGTGAAGCAGAAGCTCAGAAATCATACTGTAAGAAAATGTTGCCCAGCTGATTTCCAAATCAGACTACAACTACAGCAAGATGGTTCCACAACACAAAGATTTTATACACAATGAGTATCTTTGAACATATCTCTCTTTACACATGTTCACACAATCTCCATCAGTTCTTTTAACAAGACTTTGGTGAGGGGATGGGGATCACGTCTGTAAACCACATGGCTACCAAAAAAAAAAAAAAACACTCAGCAAAAGTGTTAGAAAGGAAAACCAATGCAAATTATAATAAAAAGGTTTTTTTTTAAAAAAAAATTAGAAAGAAACATGATTTTAGGGAAGCCAATAAAGAATTAATTGATGTCCTAAGGAAAACTAGAAAAAAGTAGATACTGTCTTATTAGATTTTACATATGTGTGTGTGTGTGTGTATGTATATACACATAGTTTAAATAAAAATAATTCATATAGTGCTCCCAGGCGCCCCCTACAGGCACTCTGGGATATTCTCCAAGAACTCTGGGAGTTGCTGAACCCTATTTGGAAATTACAGCTGCTGAATATCATCAATTCTACTTTAAAGAGAGTCTGTATGGGGAGGAGGAGAGGGGGATGTGTATAGTCAGATAATTTAGCCTAAGTATTTTGAAAACGTGACTGTTGATAACAGTACCTCTTGTGCCTGAGTCCTCAACTATCAGTGTTCTTCTCAAAGATACAGTTGGAAGGTTTGAACATTCAAAGCACAGTGGAGGACTTGGGGGCGAGGCAGCCCAGAGAGACAGCCAGCCACCCACTGGATACATGGAGGAGACGCCCATCCTCGGCAAGATTGGACTTGATTCTTTAGGCAACAAGGACTTCACCCACCTTGTACTCCACAGTTCTGCTGAATTCTAGATCAAAAATCAAGAAAAAGTACAGCACACATAAAGGTTCTCATTGGCATGCCAATTCTTCATTTTTAAAAAATAAACAAACAACAAAACAAAAACATTAAGGAAAGAAAGAAAAGTTTAAAGACTGATGTTGAAATTTCAAGGCCTGGCTCTTAAGAGTTTAATTAAAAGGGCACACACAAACATATCAGCAAAATGATTTCATTTCTTATGTGGAAATACTTGGGTCATTATACATTTCATTTTCTATAATTTCTGTCTTTGATGATTTTGTTAATAGCTTTCAAGAAACCAGGTTTAAATGGAGAGTGCATTTGTACTTGGTGATTCACATATAAAATGTACTGATGGAGCTTTTCATTAAAACTGTGTGTACTTGAACATCCTTGCTCATGTTTAAAGACTTTGTGAGTCTGTTGGTTACTTTAGCAACATTTTCTTGAGTGCCTACTATATTCAAAACATTCTTCATATATATATATACACACACACAAACATATAAAGGCGCTCTGGTAGCGTAGTGGTTATGAATTGGGCTGCAAACCTCAAGGTCAACAGTTTGAAACTACCAGCTGTTCTGTGGGAGAAAGATGAGGCTTTCTGCTCCCATAAAGATTTACAGCCTTGGAAACCCTCTACAGGATCGCTATGA
>NW_006408659.1:8733562-8735900 GCF_000296735.1 Chrysochloris asiatica | reverse complement strand
GTATATGGAGGTGATTATAATCAATGTAATGAAACAAGTTATATGAATTGTTGAATGTGAAACTGATGATGTGCCCTGTAAACTTTCACTCAGTCCACAATAAAAACCTTAAAAAAAAAAAATGCAACATGACTTTTGATAGGCCAGAGCTAAATCACCCCAGCAATGACCACTCCCTTCCTGTGACTTTCTCTTCTTCTCTTCTTCTGCCTCCTGCCTTCTCTCTCGGGCAGAGGTCACCTTCCTCTTCCTCAAATAAAAGTCTCTAGATGGGCCGTCTGGCGTGTGGTATGGTTGACGAGCAACACTGGGTTGTTTTTTCCCTTTCAGTTATTCTTTCAGAGTTTTGTATATGTCATTCCATTACCTTCTTGCTTGCATGGTTTCTGCTGAGAAATCAGAGCTCAGTCTTATTGGTTGACCGTTGTAGGTAGCTTTTTGTTTTTCATGAGCTGCTCTGAGGATTCTTTACTTCTCTTTGATTTTGGAAAGTTTGATTATGCTATATATGGTTATTTTATATTTGGATCTATCCTGTTTGAGGTCTTTCAGCTTCTTGTATGCTTATCTTCTCATCTTTCATGATGTTAGGGAAATTTTCTTCTGAGAACTCAAACAATTTTCTCTGTGATTTTGATTGTCTTTTCTTATTTAGGAATTTCAATCATCCATAAGTTGTTCCTCTTCATAGTGTCCCACATAACTTAGATTTCTTCAGATTTCTTCTAGCATACTAGTATTGAGAGATTTATCTTCAAGCTCATTAATTTGGACTTCCACTGCTTCGAATCTTCTCCTTTTCCCTTTCAATATATTGTCCATTTCTGAAATTTTAGTGTTAATCATCTGCATTTCTAATTGCAGGCTTTGTATTATTTCAAAATTTGCATTTATTTTGTCTCTTTGTTCTTGTAAGGAGGACTGGTAGTGTAGTGGTTATGAGTTGGGCTGCTAACCTCAAGGTCAACAGTTCAAAACTACCAGCTATCCCATAAAAGAAAGATGAGGCTTTCTGCTCCCATTTACAGCCTTGGAAACCCTATGCAGGGTTGCTATGAGTGGGAACCAACTCCGCAGCACACTACACCACTTTTGTTCTTATAGTGTTTTCCTGAATTCTTCTGAAATTTTTTCTGTGTTCTCCTTGCTTTCCTCAATCTTTCTGGCAATCCATTGAAGATACCTAAATAGCATTCTTTTGAGTTATATTTTCAATTATTTTCATTACCATTTTTCCTCAGAAATCTTTTCTGTATCTGCATCTTGGTCATTTGTTTGAGTCATTTTCTTTTGTTTCTTCATGTAAGCTAATATTGTCTCTAGGGCATTGTGGGGTTGTCTTATTTGCAAAAACAAACAGTGCAGTTGTTGGAGAGATGTCTAAGGGACTCCTGCAATTCAAGGAGCTCACAGGGTGGTTATGGAAGGGACTCGACAGCAGGGTTATCCATGTTCAGGGTACCCAATCTGGAAGTCATTTGTGGAGACCCTTGATGGAGCTGGTTTCAGTGTCTGTTAGAACTTCAGGACAACTGTGGGCAGGGTTACTGGTTATATGCTGGTGTGGTGGTTCTGCAGGTTTTGTAGTTCTGGAGTCGAGCCCACCTGAATCTAGGCACCAAAACAGCACACCAAAGTGGATCAGTCAGCCCGCACCTCACACGGGCATGGCTCCCAACCACATGGCTCCAGAACTCCTGGAGAGCAGTGCTTGTACTGGGGGTGGATGAGGCTGGGAGCTGGCCACACTTCTGGTCACTGGGGGGAGCATGGTGGGGAAGAAGAATTGCACCTTTCCCGACATCTGTCAGGCCTCCTTCTGCTGCCAAAGCTGCTCACAAGATGGTTGAGCTGCATCTTACCCATCATTCACCAGTCAGTCTCCTTCTCTCGCCATCCCTGCTCAGCCTTTTCTTCCAGCAAACACTCTATCCACTTTTCTATCCTTTCTTTTGAAGTTCTTGATACCAGAATTTCCATCTGTGTTTGTTTTATTTGATCTCTCATATATTTGTTGTAGAGGGTCCATGTAGTGTGTCTGCCTAGTCCACCATCTTGCTGGAAGTCTTAGCCATACAATTTTATAGCCTTCTGTACTGGTTAGAGTTTTGTGTCAATTTGACTAGGTCAGGATTTCTAGAGGTTTAGCAGCTGAGATGTGCTTATTCTCATGGTGATGAAACCTAATACAGGCATAGTTAACTCTGATGAATGGCTATGAGCAGCCAAGCAATAAAAGGGATGCTTCCTTGGGGGTGTGGACACATAGGAGGTACTCTCACTCTTCTACTGGTGACCTGGAACTCTGCAATTGTTAGTCATTTCCTTGATAATAAAC
>NW_006408659.1:8723532-8733462 GCF_000296735.1 Chrysochloris asiatica | reverse complement strand
TAAAGATTTACAGCCTTGGAAACCCTCTACAGGATCGCTATGAGTCAGAACCAACTCCACAGCACATCACCACCACCATATACATATATATATAATTTTTAAATGCAAATAATTTCACCAATCATTGCTTTCTTGTATCTCTGAATGTTTACTTTTTAAAATATAAGTTGGTTGTAAAATTGATATTAAGATTACAATAGAAATCCTAAACAAAAATTATTCATAATCCCCATCATCTAATTAAGTGAATATTTTCATTTCTCTTATAACCCTCTAGTTTGTAAACATTGGCATATACAAATGTACATATTTTCAGTAGCAGTATAGGTGCAATTTTATATTTTAAATGTTCAATTAACTTAATTTTAGGCTTTTATTTTTCATTTTCTTAAGACTTTTGCTTCTTGTCTTCCCATATATCTTCCCCAGCCTTACCCCCTCCTTCCAGCCTAAGGTGTAGTCATCAAAGCTTTATTGTGTTCAAACACATAGGTGAGAGCTTTTTGTTTGCTTACTCCTTTTAAAATGCTATAATTATACATATTATGCTTATCTGCTGCAATTATTTCTCTGACTTTTCTCTGTGCCATGAACCTCTCTCCAGGTCAATTGCTAGCTAGCAAACTGACTCGTCCTTTTAAATTACTGCTG
Source organism: Chrysochloris asiatica (assembly GCF_000296735.1). Taxonomy (NCBI): domain Eukaryota; kingdom Metazoa; phylum Chordata; class Mammalia; order Afrosoricida; family Chrysochloridae; genus Chrysochloris; species Chrysochloris asiatica. Next base: position 8,732,811 of record NW_006408659.1, on the reverse strand, counting down.
AATAAACCAAAGTACAGGTGTGCCATGGTTTATTTAATCATTTCCTCCTTGATGGGCCTTCGGGTTGTTTCCACTTTTTACCACTATAAACAATAAATATCCTTATACATACAACCTCAACTCTTGTGCTTTTGTTTCTGTGGAACAGTTTTATACACATTGAATTTATGGAACAAAACCTCTGGGTCATTTCAATTTTACTAGCCTTGACCAGGTTACATTCCCACATAGCTGCTGGAACCATCTCCATCCCCACCAGTTGTGGATGAGAGAGAATGGTGTGAACTTTTAAGACTTCCTGTGTCATTTGGGAGTATCCTATCTGCATTAGAAGCAGCGAAAGCAGGCAGTGACTATGCAAATTTCCCAATCAGAAGGCAGTGTGTTTGCACAACCCAACACCCCCTTAGCAACCAGGAGAAGTAGAAGTGGGGTGTAAAGATTCCCACTGCTGCTCCTCCCTTGGGGCTTGGGTAGACAATCACTACCTCTCTGGGACCTCCCTCTGACACCCACATACTCCACCTTGCTTAGAATGTGCTGACATCATTTAGGAAACAAATTCTCTCTCTCTCTTTTTTTTTTTTTTGTTTCTTTTAAGGTGCACCTCAGGTAGCGGCCATGGGTTCATCCTTAGCTGCTCATGCTCTTTATGTGACAGCAGATGATGGTTTGGAGTGGTGGCTGATTGGGTCAGACCTGCAGGGCAGTCACATCTTACACCTCCACCCTTCAGTTTTTTCCATACGGTATGTGTATGACATTAGACAGGGATGCCATAAGATGCTCACATGTTCTTGCAGGACACATTCTGAAGTCTGCCAGGGTTTCATAGAGATGCTGACTACAGAGGCACAGTGCCCATGTGCAAGCAGAAGGGCAGAGTGGCATACTACTGTGTAAGTCTTTTTGCTCGTTTTCCTATCTGGTGTGGTTTGCCAAGCAAGTACATAACATCTTTCCATTTCCCCAACAGTTCTATTGAAGACATCTGACAATCCTAGTTCATATCTGCTCTCTCCACCCTCAAGGCTGGCCCCAGGGCCCTCTATCCTTCTGCTGACAGAAGACCCTGAAATGGAGACACCCAGATTCCATGTGGAATCAAACCCCCATGCCACTAAGAATGGTACACCTTTGTAAAGTGAAATGAGTCAGACCTGGGGCACTTTTAAGAGATCCCTGAGCCATCCCAGACCTAAAGAAAAGGCTCACCTGTTTCCCTTGGCAAATGGGAACTGTCTTCCTGCTGTGGTGCCACTGTAAGAAAACACCACAATGTGGGTGGCTTTAAAGGACAAAAATGTACAACTCTCATAGTTCTGGAAACTAGAAGTCAACATTCATAGTGTTGACAGGGCCATGCTCTCTCTGAAGGCCAAAATCCTTGTCTCTTTCCATTTCTGGTAGCCCTTTCATTGATGTCTAGATGTACCTTCATATGGTATCTTCTTCCTGGATGACTGTCTCATGTTTATCCTCTCCTTCAACAAGATACCACTCTGAAGTGATTAGGACCCACCCTACTCCAGTATTATTCATTCTGTATGGTGAGTAAGTAATCTGAGAAACTGGATTATATGAAGAATGTGGCATCAGGATTGAAAGAAGAGCCATTAACAGCCTGTAGCATGCAAATGATACAACCTTGCTTACTGAAAGCAAAGAGGATTTAAAAGACTACATACAGCCTTCAGTATAGATTACACCTCAATGTAATGAAAACAAAAATCTTCATAAATGGACCAATAAACACCATCATGATAAACGGAGACAAGACTGAAGTTGTCAAAGACTTCATTTTGTTTGAATCCACAATCATGGAAGGAGCAGTCAAGAACTAAAACGACGTATTACATTAGGCAAATCTGCTGCACAAGACCTCTTTAAAGTGTTCAAGAGCAAAAATGTCAGTTTGAGGACTAAGGTATACCTGACCCAAGCCATAGTATTTTCAATTGCCTCATATGCATGTTAAAGTTGAACAATGAATAAGGAAGCCGGTAGAATCAATGCATTTGAATTGTAGTGTTGCCATAGAATATTGAAAGTACCATGGGCTGCAAGAAAAACAAAAAAAAAATCTGTGTTGGAAGAAATGCAATCAGAATGCTTTTTAGAAGCAAGGAGGGCAAGACTTCAACTCTAGTACTTTGGACATATTGTCAGGAAGGATCAATCTCTGGAAAAGGACAACATGTTAGGTAAAATGGAGGGTCAGCGAAAAAGAGGAAGGCCCTCAACAAGATGGACTGACACAGTGGCAGCAACAGTGGGCTCAAACATAGCAACAATTGTTAGGATAGCACAGGACCAAGCATTATTTCATTCTGTTGTGCATAGGATTACTTTGAGTAGGAACTGACTCTACAGCACCTAACAACAACAACAACAAGCCATAGTCTTTGTATCTCCCAGAAAATGACAGGGTTGTTGTTGTTCATTGCTGTAAGTCTGCTCGGACTCATAGCAACCCTACGTACAACAGAATGAAATATTGACTGACCCTGCAGTGTTCCCTTCTGTTATGCATACTGGGTCGCTTTGAGTTGGAACTGACGTGGCGGCACCTAATAACAACAACAACAACTCCAGTATGACCTCGTTAACTCACCTGGTGACATCTTTAAAGAAAGACCCTATTTCTAAACAAGGTCAAATTCACAGGTCCAAAGTTTAAGACTTCAACATATCTTTTGGAGGAGAGACACAATTCAATCCATAAAAGAGCCTTCACCTAGGCCTGTGGCTCTATAGGACTTCAACTCTGAGCAACAAGGAACAAGAAGAACAGAGATTCCAGCCTCTAGAGCACTAATGAACTGAGGCTTCCCTCGCACAATCAACCCCAAACTCCCAGGCATCACAGTGGAAGACTGTCTCTCTAGAGTCATCTGAGATGCTCAAATACAATGAACACTATAGACTGACCACTCTCTTCAAATGGGGCTTTCCTGGTGGGTGTGCCCCCCACAATGCTGACACCCAAAGAGAATGTATCCTCCAGTACCCAAGTGTCACTCCCTCCTCCCAAGATGTGGCCCCCACACTCTGACCTCAATTTCATAGCTTTTCCCACCAGTCCTGGAGATTCTCAGAGCATATTTTAATGCAAAACCTTTTGTAGGAAAGCAATATCTTGCTGAACAATAGAGATTGTCTTAATTCCAATAGACTTAGCTTCTAAATTGGGGAAGGAAATTGGCAGAAAACCAAAGAGGAACTAGAGGAAACTGGAAATATGCAGGTCAAGGCCAAAGAAACTAACAAAGCTGGTCTCCCTGAATAGGGGGAGGTGGAGTAGGGGAGGGGAACAGTGAGGAAGATCATCTATTAATGTTTAAGAGGCAATCACCAGCTTCAACTAATCAGACCTAACATTAGCATGCCTCTGGAAGCTCCAACCTCAGAAAACAATGTTCAGCACCAAGGAGAGGGATTTTCAAATATTAAACCTAGGGCAATGTCCTTCTATGCAAAATCCAAAAGGTTTTTTGTGCTGGAATTTCCAAATCCATAATTGAAGTTTCTAACTTTTTTAACTGACTGTTTTAACTCAGGACTCATTAGAAATCAAGACAAAAACTGTTGGAGCTATGGCATCCCTGTGCCTAAATCACTTCTGCTCATTTGAGGAACAAAACAGTGTTGTTACTCAGGGCCGTCCAGTCATCTCCAACTCTTAGCAACTCTGTACATGGCTTCCAAGGTGGTAAATCTTTGCGGGAGCAGAAAGCTTCATGGTGGGCTCCAACCGCTGACCTTGTGGTTCACAGTCCAGTGCTTATCTTACAGAGACACTAGGCTCCCCAAAATAAAGATGAGCAGTGGTAAAGGGCATAAGGCTTTTCCTCAGTCAAAGCATGGTGGCCCCCACCCATCCAAAGGCTTTTCTGGTTTCACTGGCACTTTAAGGACAGACTCCAAGGAGCTCCTCCTGAAATTCCAAATCCTGCATGACCTGCAAGCCCATTTCCTCCTAGCTGGGGAAATTCCAACCTGTGCTTCCGGAAGTCAGATGTTTCCGGAAGTCCAGCCTTTAGACTCTTTCCCAGCTCAGGCAGCCCAGGAGGTGACTTACCTCATCTGTCTGTGGGGCCATCACATCTATAATTCAAGGCCATTGGCCCTCTGCCTTAGCCGATGGCTTTTACTTAGAATTACAGTCCCTTCCACATGTCCCCATCACTGTCTCAGCTCCTAGGTCAGTTTGAATTGCAAAGTCAGTATTTCAAACCCACCAGCCGCCCCTCGGAAACCCTATGCCAGGTCACCATGGGTTAGAAGCAACTCCACAGCACTTAACAAAACAAACCCTATCCCCCATCACGAGCTCAGCTCCTAACTTAAATTTAGTATTTTAACTAATACCCTTTTGCCACATTTGTGCATTTTGTGGATTCATCCAAGGATTTATTCAGCATACATTTTATTGGGTTCCTGCTGTTAACTGAAAGGAGCCCTAATAGCATAGTGGGTAATGAGTTGGGCTGCTAACCACAAGGTCAGCAGTTGGAGTTTACCAGCTGCTCCGTGGGAAAAAGATGAGGCTTTCTGCTCCCATACAGATTTACAGCCTCAGAAACCCTATACAGGGTCACTATGACTTGGGACCAACTCCATGGCACACAACTACCACCAACACTGCTAACTGAATGGTTTAAAATCCAGAAAGGTATGCACCATACTTATTTAACCTGTATGCTGAGCAAATAATCTGAGAAACTGGATTATATGAAGAAGAACTGGCATCAGGATTGGAGGAAGACTAATTAACAACTTGTGATATGCAGATGATACAACCTTACTTGCTGGAAGCAAAGAGGACTTAAAATGCTTATTGATGAAGATCAAAGACTCCAGCATTCACTGCACCTCAGTGTAAAGAAAACAAACACTGAGCCAATAAATAACATCATGAAAATTGTCAAAGGCTGCATTTACTTGAATCCACAATCACCACTCATGGAAGCAGCAGTGAAGAAATCAAAGGACATATTGCAGTTAGGCAAATCTGCTTCGCAAAACCTCTTTAACATGTTCAAGAGCAAAGATATCAGTTTGAGGACTAAGGTGTGCCTGACCCAAGCCATTATATTTTCAATCACCTCATATTCATGTGAAATTTGGACAATGAATAAAGAAGACCATAGAAGAATTGATGCATTTGAATTATAGTGTTGGAGGAGAATATTGAAAGTACCATGGGCCACCAAAACAAAAAAAACAAGTCTGTGTTTGGAAAAAGCACAGCCAGAATGCTCCTTAGAAACCATGATGGCCAGACTTCATCTCTCATACTTCGTACATGTTATCAATATTATGCTTGGTAAAGTGGAGGGTCAGCGAAAAAGAGGAAAACCCCCTCAATGACATGGATTGGCACAGTGGCAGCAACAATGGGCTTAAGTATAACAACAGTTGTGAGCATGATACAGGACCTGAACACCTAATAACAACTGCTAGACACAAGGGTGGTCGTTCAAACCCACCAGGAACTTCTTGGAAACCCTATACTGGGTCACTATGAGTCGGAACGGACTCAACAGCACTTAACAACAACATTATCTATTATGTGTTCAAACAAGGTCCTCACTGTTAAAATGTCTACATTCTGAATCAGTACAGTACAAAATTTACCTCAAAATATATACCCTCAAATCATTATTTTCATACAAAAACATTGTCCATAAGCTCTATACTGGTTAATAGGAATTTTAACAGAAAGCTGGTGTCTGTGGAAGAAAATTTTAACATTAAATGAACATAACCCAACATTCAACTTATCTGCATGATACAATGCCATCTGTCTTAAGCTGTGCTCCAGTTTAGTAAGCTTACCTTTTCTCAGGAAGCTAGATCTTATTCAGAGAAAATGTGTTTATTCTAGTTAGAGCTGTATTTCTCAAAATGTATATGTCTTGAGTCTCCAAATGTGCTAATACCATGATAACACTTATCCTTACCTTTCCCCACCAAACTAATTTGAAGTGCTAAGGAGAAAATAAAGTCTATTTGAAATGAGGGAAAAAAATATTTACATTCTGGGGATCCACCTACTGAGGTGCTGTAGGGTAATGCACTAGACTGCGAGGTCGGTTTCAATTGCAAGGTTAGTGGTTTAAACTCACCAGCCGCTCCTGCTGTTGTTGTGAAGTGCCATTGAATCAGTCCCAACCCATAGCAAACCTGTATAGGGTTTCCAAGGAGTGGCTGGTGAGCTTGAACCGTCAACCTTGCGATTCAAACTGACTTTTCAGTCCAACATGTTAACCAACAGCGCTTCACAAGTTCGCTATGAGTTGGAACCAACTTGATGGTGCTTAACAACAACAATGTACAACCCATAGAGCCAGAGGTCTACTGATGCATCAACTCTCTGAGGGGGAAAAACAAGCCCTAATTTGTATCTTTTGCCTTTTTCTGTGGTGTAAATAGTGGTCAATTCCAAGTTACCAGTGTGATGTTGGATATGGAATTAGAAGAGATGTGTACATGCAGTTCTCATGAGCCAGCTCCTGCACAGCTAATGTAACCATTTGCTTTATAACATTTACACGTACTAATTCATTCCTATAAATAATTTTATACCCACTGTCTATCTGACATGTTGTCTCACTGTGATGGCTTGAGTGTTGCTATGATACTAGACGCCATACCATTGATATCGTAAACACCTGCAGGGTCACCCATGGTGGACAGCCTTCAGCAGAGCTTCTAGACTAAGACAAACTTGAAAGAAAGACCTGTGATCTACCTCTGAAAATCAGCCAATGAAAATGCTGTGGATCACAATAGAACGTTGCCTGACTCACTTGTTTGGGATCCATCATCAGGAGTATCAATCACGAGAGGAGAACATCATGCTTGGAGAAGTAATGAGCCAGTGATGGTCAAGGGAAGCCCTTGGTAAAATGGATTGGCACATTGACTGCAATGATGGGCTCAAATATACTGTTGGTTGTGAGGATATATGCAAGACCAAGCAATGTTTTAATCTGTTCTTACATCAGGTTACCATGAGTCAGAATCAACTTGACATTACCTATCTATAATTTTTTTTTCAACTTTTTATTGTGAATTGAGTGAAGGTTTACAGAGCAGACTATGAGTTTTACGTTAAATAAATCATATACTTTGCTTCGTTATAATGGCTGCAATCCCCTCCATGTATCAACAGCTAACAGCTAACAATATTTACCTTTATCCACTTTAATAATTGCATTTCTCCCTGCGTCTCCCACTACCTTCACCCTTCCTTGGCTAACCTCCCTCATGTTGTATTCTGTCACCATGCTACCATGTGTTTACCCTCTAGCCAGTAAATAAGTTTCACTCCCCTCCATCATCATCATAGATTGTTTCTTTTATCAAAAAAACCTTTATTTATTTATTTAACCTTTTTACAACGTTGGTCTCATACAGTATTTGTCCTCTTGTGATTAACTAATTTCACTCAGCATAGTGACTTCCAGGTTCAGCCATGTTGTGAGGTGTTTCTCAGGTTCATCATTCTAAAATGTTTTGTAGTATCCCATTGTGTGTGTGTGTGTGTGTGTGTGCGCCAAAGTTTAACCATTCTTCTGTTGATGGACATTTAGGCTGTCTCCATCTATTTGATGTGTCTCTTGTAGACAGCATACTGATAGATCCTGTCTCCTTATCCATTGTGCTCTCTATGACTCCTGATTGGTACATTTAACCCACTTACATTCAGTGTAATTATCAATAGGTATGAATTGCTTGCTGTCATTTTTCTGTGTGTGTTTTTGTGGTGTTGCTGCATTCTTTGTTCCACATAATTTTCTATGCTGAGTTCATTTTGTTTGTGGGATTTCTTTTCCTCTCCATTTATGTTGTGTTAATGAATGTCTACTAAATCTTTCTTGTCTTACTTTTTTTTTTTTGCTGTATGGGTGTACTTTTTTCTTTGATGTTACCCTGTCATTTATTAATTTTTTCCCTGCTTCAAACAGTTTGTTTTATCTTAAAATCTACTTGACTTCCTTACCATTTATAAGTTTTATATCTACACTATTCCTTCTTTTTGCTTTGTAGTTGACTTCATATATACATTGATATCTCTGGTTCCCTATTTTCAGTCTCATAGGTTTGTTTACTTTGAATCCTTCTATATCTGGAATGAGTTCTTTGTGGTGTTGTCATGTATGGTAATCTCAGGTTGTTGTCTGCTGTTGTTGGTTCTTAGTCCAAAGAATGCACTTAAACATTTTTTATAAAGTTGGTCTAGTCATTCCTTTAGTTTCTGTTTATCAGGAAATGTCCTAATTTCACCAACATATTTGTTAGTTATATGAGCCTTGGTTGAATATGTTATTGTTACAATAATCAGTCAGTCACAATCAGGCCTGCCACTTTAGGCTGTACCTTCCAGGTTCTTCCCTCTCCCCTCCCTTCAACTCCATTTTGTAATCTTAGGTTTCTGTTTCCCCACCCTAAGCTACAAGTCGTGTAGTTTAAAAGGCAACATGGGAACAAACAAGATGGCAGATCGGGTGGAAGTGCAGTAAAGGAGCTCTGCCTACAACAACACAGAATACCCGATCAAGCAGGCTCAGGGGATGGTCCCAGAACTCTGAACCACATATAAAGGAATATTTAGGAGGTTGGAAGACTCACAACTGGGAGAATTTGTGGCAGAAGCAAGAACTCTATTGCTTTCTAGTCTGGGATGGTCAGCTGCTCCAGAAGCTGCCATCTTGGGTAAGACCAAGCAGGGGAAGGGTCGGAGAAGCCACAGACGCCTGGCAGAGCCGCTGAGATAAAGGTATGGGCATTCTTTTCTTTTGGTATCTGTTCATTGGTCCCTTGCTGTCTGCGCACCTCCATTCTGATGACTATAGGGTTCCTGAACTAGTGGGCACCCCAGCCCCACCCTCAGAGTGTTCTACTACGTATGCACACAGATCTCCTCAAAATTTAAAGAGACAGTTTCCAATTAAAACCAAATGGCCACAGCCGGCCCTGAACTGTTTCCAACTACAAAAAAGGCCTGAATGGGGATTGTGGAGTGGGACAAGTAGACAAAAGAGGAAATAGGCTGAAAATTAAATCTTAAGTTACATCAAAATGACCAACAGTGGTATCTTGAAACTTCTCAGGAAGAAGAGTGAAAAGGGATCACATCTACCTAGAGGCATTCAGAAAGCATAAAAAAATACCAAAATACATACCCATCTAAGTATTAAGTCCACAGATAACCCCTGAAGATGCCCAAGAAACAGAAGAAGATAACCATATCTGCACATGTCCAGAAAC
>NW_006408659.1:8706092-8717434 GCF_000296735.1 Chrysochloris asiatica | reverse complement strand
GCCAAAATTCATCTCTCATACTTTGGACATATTGTCAGGAGGGATCAGTCGCTGGAGAAGGATATCATGTTTGGTACGGTGGAGGGTCAGAGAAAAAGAGGAAGACCCACAACGAGATGGATTGGCCAAGTGGCAACAGTAGTGAGGTTGACCCAGGATCAGGCAGTGTTTCATTCTGCTGTGCATAAGGTATCTATGAGTCGGTACAAACTCGATGGAACCTAACAACAACAACAACCCTTGCCTTTAAGATGCACATAGCCTGATGGGAAGGTAAGAGATGGATAAAGGCCATTTGAATACTGCTTTGTGTCTCTCTTGCTCTCTTATCCTCACCACCTCCCAGTAGGGACCCTGGAGCCCTCAGACATCTTCCCACTCTAATATCTCATCATGTCTCTGGACAACATCACCCAGCCTTATAAATTCAGGAAAGTCCAGGCTTAACGTCACTCAATCCTGTTGCACAGTGGAAAAGAGCCATTTCTTTGGGGGCAGAACTTATTTTAGTAGTTTTATAAATAGCTGTCCCTAGAGTATATATCAGGTCTTAAATGGTGGCCATTTATATTTTCTAATTAAACTTTGCTACATTTTATGGAGAAAGACATGTGTGCTATGAGATTCACGCAAAAAAAAAATCTTAGGCTACAAGCATGCCCAATCTCACCTTTTCTATTCAGTATCATATTAGAAGTTCAGCCAGAACACTAAAACAAACAAAGAAATAAAAGCTATTTCTATTGGAAAAGAATTCAGAAAACCATCTCTATTTGCAGATGACATGATACTATATGTAGAAAACCCAAAAGAATCCGAAAGGCAATTTCTAGAACTAATAGAGGAGTTTAGCAAAATTATAGGGCACAGGGTCAACAAACAAAAACTACTTAAGTTTTTATACACAAGCTATGAGAATTAGGGAAATGGTTCCATTTACAATATCATCTAAGATAATAAAATACCTAAGAATAAACCTAGCCAAGTGTATGAAGGATTCATACAATGAAAACTGTAAAACTCTGCGGAAAGAGATTAAAGAAGACTTAAATAAATGGAAAGATGGCCCATGCTCATGGTTTGGATGACTCAGTATTGTTAAGACGCTACAGTGATTTATAGAATCAATGCAATTCTGATCAAAATCCCAACTGCTTTTTTTAAAACTCAGTCTTCAAGTTTATATGAAATGGCAAGAGGCCCAAATAGCTAAAGCAACGTTGAAAAAAACAGACAACATAAGAGAACTCACACTGAGTCCTAGTGTGGTGCTTTAGGATAAGCACTGGACTACTTCCCACAAGGTCAGTGGTTTAAACCCACCACTCTTCAGGAACCCTATACAGGGTCACTATGAGTCAAAACCGACTCAACAGCACTTAACAACAACACCAACATGTAGCAATAGTAATCACAATAGTTTTATACTGGTATAACAGTAGGCACATAGACCAACGAAGTAGAATTGAAAGTCCAGAAATAAACTGACACATCTAAGGTCGATCGACAGCATTGTCCTGTATTTTTTCCCCCCTAAGAATTCCATAGTTTCAGTTTGCACATTTATTTTTGGCATGTATAAATCCAGTTTTCATAAACCAAATTCTTCTTTCCCCATCGAATAGAGTTAGCTAACAGGACAATGCTGTCAGGCCGAGCTTTTAACAATGGATTATCTCATATAATAACAAAAGCACAAACAGGAAAAGACAAAATAAATAAAAGGATATGCATAAATATTTTTTTAAATTTTTCATCAGAAGACTTTATCAAAAAAGTAAAAAAACAAGCAGACTGGGAGGTTAGCTTCAGAAACCATATAGTTGGTAAAAATCTAGTAACCAAAGTTTATAAAACTCTGACATCATAATGCCAAAAAGACAAACAACTTTTGTTTTATCCTAATCACAAAATGGACAAAGGACCTCAACAGACATTTCACCAAAGAGGACATTCGACTGGCCACCAGACACATAAAAAGATTCTCAGCATCATTATCCATCAGAGAGATACAAATCAAACCCACAATGAGATATCATTTTGGTGCTGCAGGATAAGTACTGGAGTGCTAACTGCAAGGTCAGTGGTTCAAACCCACCAGTCACTCCTCAGAAACCCTATACAGGGTCTCTATGAGTTGGAATTGACTTAATGGCACTTAACAGTAACAAAATGGTTAAGAAAACAATTAAAATTGAAAAAGCAAAAATGTGATAGAGGATGTGGGGAAATTGGACTCCTTATCTATTGTTGGTGGGAATGTAAAACAGTACAGCCATTGGTGAAAACAGTGTGGCAGCTCCTCAAAAAAAAAAAAAAAAAAAAAAAAAACAAACAACAATTCCAAAAAAAAAAAAAAAAAACACTCAAAAAAAAAAAAAAAAAAAAATGAAAATTACAACTAGCATACCACCCAGCAATTCCATGTCTAAATGCATTCCAAAAAGACTTGAAAATAGGAACTCAAACAGAGACATGAACACCAATGTTGATTGCAGTACTATTCACAATAGCAAAAGGTGGAAATAACCTAAATGCCCATGAGTGAATGAGTGGATAAACAGATTTGGAGCATACAATGGAAAACTACTCAGCCTGTAAGAGAAATGAAGTCTTGATACATACTGCAATTCATAATGCAATGAATGGCTCTTAAATACAGTTTTACATTATGTTGAGTGAAGTAAGTCAATTACAAAAGGACAAATAATGTCTGAATTCAATTACTGTATTTTTATGCAAATTACCCGCATATTATACAGTTGTTGTTTTTCAAACTATGCAGCACCCTCACAAGCTAGTTTGTATGTTCAGTATTTGTGTGAGAGTGTTATATGCAGAAAACGCTGTATATAAAAAAACAAGAAAAGGCAAATGTATAAGAAATCAAACTTTATTAGTGGTTGTCAAGGGCAGGAGGGAGGAGAAAGAAAGGCATTACTGTTTATGGAGTACTGGTTTACAGCGATGGAAACAGCATTAATTAAGAAAGGGAAGGGTATAGCCAATTAATAGAATTGCTATCAATAAGTTATACACCACAAAAAGTTGAATTGGAAAAAGTTGTGTGATAGAGATATTTACAACAACAACAAAAAGAGAAGAAGAGTCATTGTTGAGGCTGTTGATGTGCATCAAACACCACATGGAATTTGGTTGCTTGCTTTGGAGGTTGAGGGTCATGTTTCATAGCATACCTCAGTTAATTGGTTTTGTGCTTCTGTTCTACCTCCTAGTTTGTTGTATAGTGCCTGGGGTCTTCAAAGCTGACTACCCACCATTCAAGGTGCAAAATGAGTTTCTATTATTCTAAAACAACAGAGGAAGGAGAATCCAGCACAGGAGTAAGAAATTAAATGTGTGGCTAATTGCTTTGATGAATAACTGCCTCTTTTGCCATAAGACCAGAAGAACTGGATGGCTCCCAGTTCAAAGATTCTATAGGAGAATTCAAAAGCAGGGAAATGCAGAACAGAATTTCAAAATCTCATGACCTCTGGACATTTCTGAAGCTGTGGAGGCTGGATGAACCACCAAAACCATTGTCCTGAGATAATCTTTAAAAATTAAACTAAACATATCCCCTGAAATCTTCCTAAAACCAAACAATAGTTTAGCTTAACTAGTTAGGAATACCTGCCTTGAACATCATGCTATCTTAAGAACCATAGGAGTCAAACTGACAACAGCAACTCAGAAGATTAGATTGGAACCTTGAGGGCAGTGAGTTCCTGTTAACAGAGGAAGAGCAACTCAGAAAAGAAGGCTGAGAATGGTTGCACAATTCAAAGAATGGACTTAATGTCACTTTAATGTAACTACACGAACGTGAATTGGTGTGATTTTTGCCATGTTTATTCTTAAAAATAATAAAAATGAAAATAAATAAATTTGAAAAAAATCTTAGGATGTACTGCTTTGGAATGTCTCCCATTCACAGAGATGGAGCCTCCCTTTGGAGGCTGTCAGATGTACTCAGGAGTTTGGAGGGGCTACTATGGGACCTGGAGCAAGCCCTGATGGTGCAATAGTTAAAGTGCTCAACTGCTAACCAAAGGGTTGGCAGTTAGAATCCACCAGTTGCTTGGCAAGAAAAGATGAGGACATCTGCTTCTGTAAAGATTTACAGACCCAGAAACCTTATGGGGCAGTTTTACTCTGTCCCATAGAGTCCTGGTGTGGCCTTGTGGGTTAATGTGCCAGACTGCAAAGTTGGTTTGAACCCAAGGTCAGCGGTTCAAGCTCACCAGCAGCTGCTTGTAAACCCTACACAGGGTTGCTATGGGTTGGAACTGACTCAACGGCACTCAACAGCAACAACAAAGGATCACTATGAATCAGATTCAACACAAAGGCAGTGATTTGTTCTGTTTTGTTTTGTTTTGTTTTGTTTTGTTTTATGGAAGCTACAGAGAGAGGCATTTACCTGGTCCTAGTGACTTTAGAGATAAAACTTTGGATCCTATAGAATCCAGCAAAAAGTGAGAGATTGGGGCAGAAAATGTTGCTCCTGTTAAAGGGAACAACATGCACAAAAAACTAAAGGCTACAAAGAGGCCACAAGTGGTACACAGCAGACTGTGAGTGGGGGAGTGCTAAGAGATGAAGCACAGTGATCACCAGAGAACACAACACAAGGAACCCTGTGTGCCCCATCCTTAGCTGTGAGTCCCCTGGACCAGGGGAAACTCCCCACCCTCCAGCCTGCTAGAAACAAACCTGTTCTGAGCATCGCATTTGTGCTAAATAGGGAGCTGAGAGCCAATAAACAGCAGAGACAAACTCTCACAGTCCATATGATTCAGAAAATTCTGGTGAGGCACTGCAGGATAGTCACTGGACTGCTAACCTCAAGGTTGGCTGTTCAAACCCACCTGCCACTCCTCAGAAACCATACACAAAGTTGCTATGTGTCGAAGCCAACTCTACAACATTTAATAGCAACATGATTCATTTGTTAATTCCATGTGTGATTCATGCCACAACAAGTAATGGGGATCTGGATTTTAAACTGGAGGGTGCTCACCCAGTCTGGTTAAAGGAAGACCTCCCTGTGGAATTGTCTGAGTTGAGACCTGAAGGCTGGGCAGGAGTGAGGCCCATTACAAACCCGTTGGAGTTCTCACACTCAGTTGGTGAGAATGCAAAATGGTACAATCACTTTGAAAACTGTTGGGGAGTTCCTAATAACACATGACCCACCTAGATATCTACCCAAGAGAAGTGCATATATGTCCACACAAAACATGTATCCAAATGTTCATAGCAGCTTTCTTTATAATAAGCCAAAATGGGGGGTGGGTGTGGATAATCAAAATCACATTGTGGTATATTTATGTAACTGCTAACCAGTAAAAACGTTTAAGGAATGTGTCCTTTTTAAGGAGGATGAACTAATGAAACACAGAACAACATAGAAAAATCTCACAGACATTACATTATTAATCAAAAGAAACCAGATAAAAAAGAGTAGAAACAATTCCATTTATGCAACGCTCAAGGACAGACAAAACTAATCTGTGATGAAAAAGGACAGAGTGGAGATTATCTTTGGGGTGGGAGGGACTTAAACAACTGAGAAGAAGAATGAGAGAGCTTCATGGGGATGGAAGTTTCTGCATTTTAATCAGGGTAACTACATGGGAGTCCTGGTGTGGCCCTGTGGGTTAATGCACCAGACTGCAAAGCTGTTTGAACAGCAAGGTCAACGGTTCAAGCCCACCAGCATTTCCTTGGAAACCCTATTCAGGGTGGCTATGGGTTGGAGTCAACTTGACGGCACTTATCAAAAAAAAGTAACTACATGGACATACACATGTATGTGAGTATAAAGTTTGTCAAGTTTTATACTTCATGCCTATACATTTTAAACACATTGCCATTGATTCCAACTCATAGAGAAACAGTCACTATGAGTAGTATGAGTGTACACTTTATCATGTGCAAATCAAGCACCAGTTTTTTTCAGAAGTTTCTAAAATCGCAACAGTCACCATCCTGAAAGCAGGCAAATGAACCTACTCTCAGTTCTCACACTCCTCCTTTGCTAGAACCTTCCATTTGTCCCTACCGAGACCACCT
The DNA here is from genome assembly GCF_000296735.1 of Chrysochloris asiatica. Taxonomy (NCBI): domain Eukaryota; kingdom Metazoa; phylum Chordata; class Mammalia; order Afrosoricida; family Chrysochloridae; genus Chrysochloris; species Chrysochloris asiatica. The sequence continues at coordinate 8,711,353 of NW_006408659.1, read as the reverse complement.
ATAGCAGCCAGGATTTCAGCCACACACAAACATAATGGCCCTGACCACTGGCCCCTGATGGTGGGGAGCCCCCTGCTGGACACATCTGACAGATGAAGCCTTCAGCTGTTCACAGAGCAGGTGAGGCCTTGCCAGCTCTGGGCGTCTCCTGGATACTGACCAGGCCAAGGGAAGAAAGGTGAGCAGGTCTTTGTCCTCACGCTTCAGGAAGACTCAAGCTCTTTGATGGCTCTGTCTGGACACCAAGTACCAGAACAGAGTCTTCTGCTTTTATTAAAGTTGTTAGAGTTCCCTTGGGATAGATGGAACACCTAAAAGAAGGGTGCATGGAATACCAGCTTGATTCCTGAGGGCCAGGATGAGTTCTATGCTTCACCTAACCAGGTGCCTACAAGGCCTGGACCAGCCAGGACAGAGCGAGAAACCAGACTCAGCTCTCAAGGCCTTCACCCAACCCTGAACATTACAAGTAGGTAGCGTGGAGGAAAATTCCAGAAGAGCAAATTAGGAAATGAGCAGACAGGCAAAGGCCAAAGGAGCAAACACCAGAAGATGAGCCTGTAGTCAGTTTGGGGTCTACATACCAAAACCAAAACCCACTACTATTGAATCAATTCTGACTCATAACAACCCCATATGACATAGTACAACTTCTCCTTGGGGTTTCCCAGACTGTAAATCTTTTACAGGAGCAGACAGCCTCATCTTTCTCCTATGGAATGGATGGTGGGCTTGAACTGCCAACCTTTTGATTAACAGTCCAAAGCTTAGTCCCCAGTGCCCCCAAGTTTCCTTGGAATCCATGTAGATCAGTGCAAACAAACAGATGAGGTATGAGAGCTAGACCGTGAGGACACAGGTTGAGATGATTTCTGAGCTTCATTCTGTCACAAGCTCCTCTAGATCAGCAGTAGCAAACCTGGATGTGGCATACAATGACACTCAATAAGTGTTTTGATTTCTTTTTATCAAGTGCCTTTTCTCAAGACCAAGGGTCTTGTCTTCTCTTGTCTCAAAAGTACAGCACTGCAGAATTCCCTAAGCATCTTAGTCCTGCCTTGCCATAGATCCAGGGTCAACAACAGACAGGGCAGTTGGGGACTGTAGTACCAACATCTTTATGGTTCCTGTAATCACATTCCCCTTGTCAACAAGAGCTGTACCTTTACCACATCCCACTGAGAAATCTTGGTGTTCTTTTAAAGTGTGAGCTGCTCCACAGAATTTGCCCCACCTAGAGGCAAAGGGGCTGGTCTTTTATATCCTGCACATTTGCCAAGCATTAACTTCCAAGGCATCCTGGAACGGAGGAGTGTGACTTCCAAGTATCTCTAGAGAAGAGGTGCCAATTGCCTGGATTGATCTTCTACAGAAGTTTGCAGATACGTGTGAGACATTCAGAGTAATCAGTAAAAGAGGTCCCCAAGCATCTGACCTGGGGATCTGCTACAGCTATTCAACCACAACACGTTTCCTATTACTTATTGATTTCTCCAGTGTTTCTGTGTTGAACGGAAGGACACTTATCTCAGTCCCAGATCTACACTCCCATGGGCTGGCCCTAAACTGATAACCTTCCTGGCTGTCATTTTCCCGTAACCCTACTCTCCTCCAGGGCAGTACATCAAGGCACCATATTATTTCCCAGGGCCTCAACAATGAGAAAAAGATGAAAAGGTCAAGGTCCATCTGGAGGAAGACCTTTGTTCCTGGTGCCTGAGGAGCAATCAGTTCCTCAATCTTTCTCCACCTGAATGGTCATTTGTAATGACCAGACCAACTTTACAAAAAATGCTAAAAGGTGTTCTTTGGATTGAGAACCAATAACAGCAGACAACAACCTGAGATTAACATACATGATAACAACACCCAGAACTCAATCCAGATATGGAAGTATTTAAAGTAAAACAAATCTACAAGACTGAAAATAGGGAAACAGAGGTATCAATTTAAATGAAGTCAACTACAAAGCCAAAAGAAAAGGAATAGATAGAGAACTTCCAAATGGCTAAGAAGTCAAGTAGATTTCAAAATAAAACAGGCTATTTTAAATATGGAAAAATAGTAATAAATTATAGTGTAACCTCAAGGAAAATTAATACACCTGCACATCAAAAAAAAAAAAAAAAAGTGGAAAATCAGAGAGATTTAGTAGACATTAACATTACAGAAATGAAAATGAACAGAAAACTCACTTAGCACAGAAAACTATGTGGAACAAAGAAACCAGCAGTACCATGCACAGAAATACACATCCACAGCAAAATGACAGCAATCAATTCATACCTATTGATAATTACACTGAATGTAAATGGATTAAATGCACCAATCAAGAGACAGAGCAGAATGGATAAGAAAACAGGATCTTTCAAGATGCTGTCTACAAGAAACACATCAAAAAGATGGAAACAGCTTAAATATCAATCAACAGAAGGCTGGTTAAACAACTTTGGTACATACACACACAATGAAATACTATGCAACACTGAAGAAGAATGATGAATCTGTGAAACACCTCACAACATGGTTGAACCTGGGGAACATTATGCTCTAAGGGCAAGAGTCAAACCCTTAGAAAGTATATACTTCTATTCTCTGTCTGGGGTGTCACTCTCCCCTCATTTATCCTTCCAGACCTTTTGAACAAGTTCCAGTGTCTTAGTCAATAACCAAAGAATAAATACTGTATGAGATCAATGATGTAAAAAGTTGAGAAAAGGTTTTCCTAATAAAAGAAATAATCTATGATGGTTACGGAGTGGAGGTAGGAAGGAAAATTACTCATGAAGGCTAGAAGGTAGACACATGTCAACAGGGGTGACAGGGCAGGCAATATGCAACAAGAGGGAGAATCTCAGAGGAAAGGCAAAGGTAGCAGGAGACACAGGGAGTTAAAGTGAACAGAGGTAAATATTGTTAACTGTTGGTACGTGAAGGGGATTGCAATCATTGTAATGAAGCAAGGTATATGATTTGCTGAATGTAAATCTGATGATTTGTTCTGTAAACCTTCACACAATTCACAATAAGAGATTTTCAAAAATGAAAAATGAAAGAAGCTACCAAGCCATGAAAAGACATGGAGGAACCTAAAATGTATACTGTTAAGTGAAAGAAGCCAGTCCAGAAAAGCTACATACTGTACAATTCCAGTATGCAGCAGGTTGGAAAAAGCAAAACTGAAAGTATCAGTGGTTGCCAGAGGTTCATGGAGAAGGAGAGGGATAACCAAACAGAACACAGGGCATTCTGGGGCAGTGAAACTGCTCTGTACTCCAGAATAAGTCCTGAATCTATCCAGCCTACTATGTGCATGAACTGAGTGGGGTCCCAGAACACGAGCAACAAAAGCAAGCATTCTGAATGAGCCATCTACGTCAACTTTAAGAAAGAGGCAAAGCTGATAGATGGTGACAGAAGAGCAATATTTACCCAGTTCTTCTTCATGTAAGGGGGCATATAAGGACTTCCTGGGGTATTGGAAATATCTAGATCTGAGTGTTGATTACAAGGATGATAAAAACTCAACAAAATTGGAAATCAATGCACTTATGCTTTAGATCTACAATGTAGGTTAAAGCTCAGAAACATCATAAATAAAGCTGCTATAATCTATTTTAATGATTGATTCTGTAGTGTCTTAGTATAAAACATGTAGCATATAGCACATCCCAGGAGCGGAGAGTTTTCCCAGCTGGTCTGTCTTGCCTTACAAACACACATGCATTGCCACCAACACCAACAACACCAACACCAACACTACCACCAGAATATTACTAAGCCCCATCCAACAGAGAAACTGGCACTAGTGCCCATGACCGCAGACCATGCCATAGAGCAGTCTACACACTTGCCTCCTGACCAGTGGATTCTGGGCTGCTTTCAGTACACCATCCTCTCCCAGCTTGGGCAAGAGTCAAACCCTTAGAAAGTATATACTTCTATTCTCTGTCTGGGGTGTCACTCTCCCCTCATTTATCCTTCCAGACCTTTTGAACAAGTTCCAGAAACTTGCTACAGGAGGAAGGAACACCTTGTAAAGTAATTATGTTTTCTTCTCCAACTTGATGTTTCAAGAACACAACATAAGGAACAAATGAATACAAATGGAATTCCTATGAATGGAAATTCCTTCTCGACTGTATAGAACCTGACATTATTGGTGCAGCACCACAGACAATGTACTAAAAATTTCTACCAGCATCAATAATTAGGGGGGGAAAAAACTTGAGATCAACACTAGCCTGGGGAGTGGGTAGAGGTGGGGGGCTGAAATACTGATAAAGCCATAGCTAACAGTGATTCCTTATCACGGGACAGGCAGTGTGACACCTCAGACTATGCTGCAAGCTGAGCAAAATGTCTTAAGCTTTTCTCAGACCTCTTACTGTTAGAACAAAAGCAATTTGATAAAGATATAGCTATTAACTCAGAGCCTATGGCCTCAGAGATTTGGGACAAATTCCAAAAGCTCTCATACCTTGAGTTTGGGGGTGAGATGCAACAGGGTCTCTGAACTAGCTGGGAGAGATGGATTTGCTGTCCAATTCCATGGAGTCCTGGTGTGGCACTGTAAGTTTGAACCACAAGATCCTCAATTCAGGTTCACTAGCCATTCCTCAGAAACCTATCACAAGGTCACTCTCAGTTGAAACCAACTTGAGGGCATTTAACCAACCATATAATTCCATAGTAGCAAAGGTTCTCTGCCCATGGCCTCAGAGTTCCTTCATGAGACCATCCACCTGCACTTGGCCTTACATCAGACCTAGAACTCACTCCAATTACAGCACACCATGTATGTCTGTCAGTTCCTTCAAAAACTCATCTCTGAATCCACAAAGATCCACCGTATCTCACTGAAATCTTCTCAGTACTCTTCTGCACTCACTGACTTTGCTGAAATTGCCTTCTTCTTCCATGTATTCCCAATCAGAAGGTGGGTTCCTCAGGATAAGAAGTGGAATTTCTCTCCTTTTGTATCCCTCACAGCATAGAGCTGAACACATCAGCCAAATGAGTAAATGAATGCTATTTTGCTCTTGGAGACCCTGTTTTTTCCTTCCTAATACTACTACTCCCAGACCAATTTAGGAGATATAATCATGTTCTTCGTCGACAAAACAAACAAGATGGCATATCGGGTGGAAGTGCAGTGAGGACCTCTGCCAGCAACAACACAGAATACCTGACCAAGCAGGCTCAGGGAATGGTCCCAGAACTCTGAACCACATATAAAGGAATATTTAGAAGGTTGGAAG
>NW_006408659.1:8691991-8703689 GCF_000296735.1 Chrysochloris asiatica | reverse complement strand
TAAAATAGACACTTGAGTGGGATAGAAAGGAATGTTGGGAAACATGATTAGAGAAAACTTGTAAACCCATCTATAGCCTATAACTGATTGGAATACCTAAAAGGGGTTCTACAACTTGCCCAGTGAAATAGGCCTCATGCAGAGCTTTTACAGAGTATAGGACCTTAGGTGGAATCCTGAGTCCCATCTAGAACCTTATGAGGTGAGACATTTCCACTAGAAAGGATACGCAGACTGGAACAGCTACAGTGACAGAAGATACATCTTCATGATGAACCTGACCTATACTCAGAGCGGTTGTTACTCTAAATACCAACAGAGAGGGATAGAGTCTTCACATCAAGTATCAAGGCTATCCACTCTGTGCACAGGGTAGATAGGGACAGGCAACTTAGATACTGACTACCTAAAATGAGGGGCAATAAAGGCACCAAGTGCCTGGCTTACAAGGTTTCAAGAGGGAGTTTAGTTTAAGAGTATGGAGGGAACGAAAGAGTCCCCACTGAATAGCTGTCATCTTGTCTAGATGGGTCTGGTGAAAAGAGATGGGGATAAGATTCGTAAGATTTAATAGTGAGTAACTGTTATCATGACTAATCACGACTGTCACTATTGTAAACGTAGAAGTTTTGTAACAAAAAAGGGGAGTGGTTAATCTTACAGTCCAGAAACAGAGGACCCTAGGACCATCAAGAAAGGTACACACAAGAATGTGGGATCTATTCCAGAGAAGCAGCAGCACCAGAGATAGAGGCAGAGATGGGGACATGGAGAGGGGGAGCGGCTGAGGACTCTAGATTCATGGACAAAGGACTAAGAGCTGGTGGCCAGGAGCAGTCTTGCAGAATATGCCCTTTGGAGATGTAATTATATATGCCTGAGTGGGGTTTTTTGTTTGTTTTTTAAAAAGCTAAAATAGATAGAGAGAAATACTGTTAACTGATGGTACATGGAGGGCATTATAATCAATATAATGAAACAAGGTATATGATTTGTTGAATGTAAAACTGATGATATGCCCTATAAACTTTCACTCAATCCACAATAAAAACCTTAAATATTTTTTTTAAAAAAGCTAAATTACATTTCAGTATTACCAGATTTATAGGTCAAGAATGTTGCTGTTAAGAGTGTGAAAGCATTTCCGATGAAATAATAACACCTGGGAGAAGTTAGCTATGTATTCATAACATGCCTAATAAAAGTGCAGATGCCAGGACTATATCACATGCTTGGTGAAGGTGATGACAGGTTTGCCCTACTCAACATTTGAGTCCATCCTTCCAAACCAATGTATACTACTACTGAAGTGACGTTCATGGCACAGGCTGCAGCAATGACAGTTTTGATACCAGTGGAGCATCAAGCAAGAGGGAAACAACCAGACTTGGGAGATTTAATAGATATTTAATAGAATATCTATTTTATCTAGTTTTAAATTTTTATTCATAAAAGATATTTAATAGAATATCTTTCTAGGTTTTAGTAATCCGGAGGTGACCTGTTTATCCCTGTTGTCAATAAACAGGCTTGGCTTAGTCATTTTACCCTGGTGGTATCATGATTACTATTTCCTTTATTGAAATGAAAAATAGGATATTATTTGACAGAATAAACACTGACTTAGTGTTTTCAGTATTTCTAGGGAAAATAAATATAAAACCCTGAGTTAACATCAGTGGATCAGTACTTCACAACCCTTTGGTGTACATCTGTTCTACCATTCTAAGGGTTTTCTTGATATGAATATATGCATTAAATGAAAGCGATCTAAAGTACTCTCTATATTAGGGAGTTTAACTGTGATATGAGATATTATTCCCAGTTTGTCATGTTTCTTTTGACCTTCTTGTGAATTAAAAACATTTTTTTCAAGTGATTATACTTATTAGTCTATTCCATTATGGCCCCCAAATTTTCTAGTAAGTACTAGAAAGCACTGGAAATGGTCTCCCTTATTTTTAACTATTTCCTAGAGTTTCAGTTAAAATTTTTGTTTGCTTATTTTTTGTTTAAATTATTTAGATTAAATTTGATAAATTAGATTTTAAATTTTAGATATTTATCATCTGAAGTAATAAATACAGTAGATCGTGATTATCTACTACCCTCTCACTAAATTTGGTCTTGTTACTGTAAGTACAATGCATTTGTAAAGTATCTTAAAATTATATCTTTTTAAGAGTTTGATATAATTGGTCTTCATTATGTTTTCTGGAAAGTTTTAAATTTTTATTCATAAATATTACACATGTCTCAAGTTTTCTAAAAAAAAAAATGGTGTATCAATGTAATGTCCTGGCACCATTATATAACTGGTTCAAAGTATTTGGGAATAAATGTCTTAGCCTTCTCACTTACATGAAAGCCCAATTACTTCAGAGATTACCTACAATTAAAAAACCATCAGAGTACAAAATTGTTGAAAAGATATATGGCAGGTTTCTGAGAACATCCTTCAAATGTTGCAAACATTTCTGATTCTTTAAAGAACACAGAATAAAGTCATCTCCACGGTTAGCTTTGGATCTATAATTCTCTTTGTTTCTGAGAGTCCTTAAAACCTGTTCGAAATCCTTTAGGAGTACTCTCTCCTGCACCTAACAGAATATCTCAGGAGAAAGTCATGGCTCCTCAGCTAAGTGCACAGGTCCCTCCCACTCTGGATCCTGCTTTTCTCTAAGCTTATTTTCTACAATCCCTAGAATGTACTTTACAACAACAACACCATTACCAAACCCTTCCTGTCCTTCTACCATCTTCTGGAGAATTCCTGCTTACACTAAGGGCCAGTTCAGACATGATCTTCAGGAGAGACCTTGAGACCTTTCCTAAGATCCTAGGCAATGTAACTGTCCCCTTGGCACATAATTATTCATTGCTATGTGTTTGTCTCACATGAACTTTGAACACTTCCACATGTAACAGTGCATTTTTGTTACATTGGGTTCCTCTACACAGTTGCTGCCCCAGTCTTGCCAGTCTGACTCTAGAATGGGATCTTAAATGCCTTGCTACCTGCCTGACTCCTGAATTCCATTGGCCCTGAATCTCTTTTCTTGCACTAAGACCCTGTCCCTTCCTCTTGGAAACACTGGGACTTAGTAGGACATGCCGTAGGGAAGTTGTTCTTCACTGCTGTTGTAATCTATTCCCAGGCCTGGCATTCCCTGATGGAAAGGTCTTGTCCAAACCCCAGTGCCTCTAGCTCAACATGTTGCTTTGAGGAGCTACCTGCCTCCCTAAGGAGCCTCAAGATGGTACTCTATTAGGTCTTCCTGGTGTAGCACTGTAGGATAAGCACTGGACTTCTAGCTGCAAGGTCAGCTGTTCAAACCCACCAGTTGCTCCTTGGAAATCCTATACAGGGTCATTAGACAACTTGATAATACTTAACAACAACAAGTTCTGGTAGTGTAGTGGTTGCAAATCCAGCTGCGAACCTCAAGGTCAGCAGTTCAAAACTACCAGCTGTTCCATGGGAGAAAGATGAGGCTTTCTGCTCCCGTAAAGATTTACAGCCTCAGAAAGCCTGTACAGGGTCTCTATGAGTAGGAACTGACTCCACAGCACATCACCACCACCAGAGCCACAGGAGGAATCAGTGGTCCAGAATGAACCAGGAGGGGGCAGTGCAAAAACACAAAGAAGCCCCTCTTCCAAGGATGATCCTTGCTGACATCCTTGTATTGCTATTGTTAAATGCCATCAAGCCGGTTCCGACTCATAGCAACTCAAGATAGGATTTTCAAGGAGTGGCTGGTGAGTTTGAACCGCCAACCTTGTAGTTCAAACCAACCTTGTGGTCCAGTGCTTTATCCTACAGCACCACACTGGGACTCCAACACTGTCTGGCTCTAAACTCGTGACTTGAGCCACCTCAAGACCAATGTCCAATTGGATTCATCTCTTACCTTTATTAAGGATAAATTAGAAAATACTAGCTCACTCAGTGTGTTGTTTGAAAAGGCAGCAAGCTCTATCTGATAGTTCTGGATAATTGAATCAAACATGGACCAGAAATAATAGAACTATCTTTCAGGGCTATGAGATCTGAGTTAACAAGCCTGTCACACTCAAAAGTGGGAATGTTGAGTATTTCAAGCTGGGAGATGGAGACAAGCAGAATTCTAATCTGCTCTGATGCCTTCAATTCTAAAATGTATTTCTTTGTATTCTATTGGAGCATTTAAATGTGGTTCTTAAATACGATTTTCAAATGTGCCATGGATTTATTTCTCTGGGGAATGAAAATAATTATCCAATGTTGGGAAACAGTCCAATTATTCATGTTTAGCCATTTGAACCACAGTGTAGATTCCTTAAGAAATCCTGTGGTCTAATACAGTGCAGTGAATTACTTTATATGATTCTGCTCTGGTAGCATAGTAGTTACGAGTCAGACTGCCAACCTCAAGGTCAGCAGTTCGAAACTACCAATGGTTCTATGGGAGAAAGATGAGATGTTCTGCTCCCGTAAAGATTTACAGCCTGGGAAACCCTGTACAGGGTTACTATGAGTCGGAACCGACTCCACGGTACTTAACAACAGCAACAACATTACACTTATGTCTCTGTAACTCCCACCATATAACATTTTTTGCCCTGCTGGGTCTGAGTAAGAGAAGGTGGGAGAAGATGTTGGTAGGATTATATGATTCTGTTATTGTTGTTAACAGACTTAACTGTCATTATGAAAACTTGGAATTCTAATACGAGTTTACAATGATCTCAGAAGCAGGAAGGGAGGATTGAACTACCACCAAGAAGAAAGAGCCACTTCAAGATCCCTGTGCATTGAACTTCCTCGGCCCAGGGACAGAAGGTTGTGACATCAGAGGAATGGCAGAGGGACAGCAGGAGCAGAGCCAAGAGCCAGAGCACAAGACAGGGCAATGGACTTCCCAACCCAAAGAGCAAGTAAAGCTGAATGGCCTTGGGCAGGAGGCTTGCTTGCAGAGTGGGATGCCTCTGGACATTTAATTGGGGGAGGTAAGCTTGCTGGCTCACAGAACTGGAGCCAAATGCCTTCAGGCTGAGGCTCATAGTGGAGTGGTAGGCCCTATAGACACTGATTATTGTTATTAAGTGCCGTCAAGGCAGTTCCAACTCAGAGCCATCCTATATAGGGTTTACAAGGAACAGTTGGTAAGTTGGAACCGCTGACCTTGTGGTTCAAACTGACCTTGCAGTCCAGTACTTTATCCCACAGTGCCACACCAGGACATTTATTAGCAGCCCTAAAACAGTTTTGTAATATTGCCAGGCAGACAGAGGGCTGCTCATGGCCACAGCTGAGGAGAGACTCTCCTGACTGGAACAACTGTGTCCTGGGCATTTTCGGATCCTGCCTTGTAAACTGTTAACCTCCCTAATGAACTCCGTGACTGTTTATATGGTTTCTGAGTTCTGTGTGGACATTGCAATGAATTATTGAATCTAGCTGAATGTACAGGAGTATGGGAAGAAAGTTTGGTCTTTTTTTTTTTTGCAGTAATCCACAGATTTAAAATCATGTTATTTTAGTCCTGATGTCATAATTTTAAGCTATACTGGATACTGAATGGATTTCTGAGATACGTTTAAGTAAACCACTCAGTTTAACATCATCAGTCACCAAGTGCCGTCTAGTTAGTTGTAACTCATGCCAACCCTAGGTGTGTCCGAGCAGAACTGTGGCCCACTAGCATTCTCATTGGCCAATTCTTGTAAAGTAGATCAAGTTTTTTCTTCCCAGATGCCTCTGGATGGACTTGAACCTCCAGCCTTGTGGTTATCAGGTAGTTACAAAAACCGTTTGTATCATCCACAGAATCCCAACAAATTAGAATTACGATGATCACCGATGGCTTTACTTCTACACTCTTTAGGTAATCTTCTTCAAAGGCCATGTGCATACTCACCCCAATCTCCTTTTCTCTCCTTTAAATCCCCAGGGATGTGTTCTCAGAAATGAAAACTCATCTACATGTTCTTTCTTATATTATCAGTACCACTGTTGTTACATTGTTAAGTGCCTTGGAGTCAGTTCCTACTCATAGAGACCCTGTGTAGGGTTTCCAAGGCTGGAAATCTTGGTGGGAGCAGAAAGTCTCATCTTTGAGACTGTGTAGGTGTGGTTGGTGGACTTGAACCACTAACTTTGTGGTTCACAGTCCAGTGCTTACCCTACAGAGCCACCACACTCTCCATCAGTGCCATAGGAAATGTTTCCATCTCATCTTTCATTCAAAACCTTGTGTACGATTTCCTTTCTTCTTGTGAACCATCTTGAAGATGCAGAACTTCAACTTTACTGCCCATTTCTTCCCACTGGATGCTGTTTGCACTTGATCTCGCCATCATTTTCACATTTCTTTTAATATTTGATCATAGTCCAGACTCGTCTACTGGGGCAGCCACAGCCTTCCTAAGGCACAAAGCCCTGGTTAACTGCACAGAGCTTTCAGATATGGAAGAACTGATTTCCCAAGGTCATATAACTGGAGAAGAGAAATGCCTCCCAAGTAGAAACATTATCAAAAATTTGTATATATACTCTGCCCTTAAGTAGAGAGAAAATAACTCTTTACTCTATATGCTGAACTGTGCATAATAACTTCATTTTAAAGAGGGCAGTAGGAAAGTGGAGGATAGGGGAGACTTTTGGTGAGTGATAAAAACAGCTGGGTTTAGATAGTGGTGAGAGTTTCACAACTTTGTGAATATACTAAAAATCACCGATTGTACACTTTAAAGGGGTGGGTTTTCATTAAAAAGAGGAGGTTAACAGGATTGTCCTGGTGTGGCGTTTAGGATAAGAACCACCAGTAGCTCCTTGGAAACCCTATACAAGGTCCTTAATGAGTCAAATCACTGAATTGTACATTTTAAAGGGGTGGGTTTTCATTAAAAAGAGGAGGCTAACAGGATGGTCCTGCTGTGGCATTTAGAATAAGAACCACCAATATCTCCTTGGAAACCCTACACAAGGTTCTTAAGGAGTCAAAACTGACTCCATGGCACTTAACAACAACTACTCTCACAGATTGGTAGAACCCAAACTCTACTCTACCTTTCATCCACTACGCCCACCCACGCTTGCGACTACACTAAGACCCTTACTCACTCTTCAGGCCTGCAACTGAATTCACCCCCACAGCTTAACTTTGATGCAAATAATAGGCAGACCTATCGGGTGAAGAATACCACCACGTCGGTACATATTCCTTAGAACAATCAACCACACAAGAGGCAAGGGCAGCCTGTGTCCAGGGATGAAGCTCAGACAGAAGGCAGAAATGGATAGAAAAGAAGTACAAGGAAATGAAAGTGGGAGAGCGTTGTCACATTGTGGGAACTACAATCAGTACAAATAGTGTGGAAATTGTTCAGTGGAAACTCAAGTTGTTCTGTAAACTATCACTCAAATTACAATGAAATGTTAAAAAAAAAAATTAAGGATGGATTGGATGGTATGTGGAGTATATCTTAAACACATACACAGCAAAAACTGAGGGGCTTCAGAACCCCTCGGACCATGCAGTGAGCGGGGCACACCTCTGTCACCAGGGCTGGCTCCCCCTGCCATCGCCCTGTGTTGCCGCTCAGGGCTCTGAACTCAGAAAGATCTGCACTTGTTTAATGCTCTGCTGTCTCCATCTTGGAGTTCTTCATTTTTAACAAAGATCCTGCCCTGCATTTTCATTTTGCAAAGGATGTGGTATGTTAGGAGGACTTACAGCTTAATGTGCTGAGGCTGATGTCAAAAGCTCGTGTAAATACAGAGACTGTATAATTCTATCCTGGGGGTCAGAGTCATCAGGATAACATACTTTCTCCTTTCCCTGCTCAGTCTGGGCCCTAGAGCTCAGATCCCTGTTAGGAATAAGGAGCTAAGAGACAGGGGATCTGTTCTCCATCATATGAGAGAGGGGCCTCTATGTTGCCCCAGAGGGCACAGCTGGGGTCCACTGGGGTGTAGAGCATGGAGGGCAGGGAAGGGAGGGATCAGAGTAGTGGGGGTGCTCTCCCCAAACATCCTGAATCTGTCAAAGTGGGGATCCTACAGTGACCGACAGATGAGCCCCAGGTCCCTCCAACTCCAGATTCTGAGACCAGATTTACAGAGGGGCCTAGGGTGAGGTATTGATTAATGCTTTATGTTGTTATGCGCTGTGGAGTCAGTTCTGACTCATAGCGACCCTCTACAGGGTTTCTGAGGCTGTAAATCTTTACAGGAGCAGAAAGCCTCATCTTTCTCCAGCAGAACAGCTGGTAGTTTCAAACTGCTGACCTTGCGGTTCACAGCCTGATTCATAACCACTGTGCTACCAGAGCTCCTTATGTTGTTGTTATGTGCTGTGAAGTTGGTTCCAACTCATAGTGACCCTGTAGAGTTTCTGAGGCTGTAAATCTTTACGGGAGCAGAAAACCTCATCTTTCTCCCGCAGAACAGCTGGTAGTTCCGAACTGCTGACCTTGTGGTTCACAGCCTGATTCGTAACCACTACACTACCAAAGCTTCTTATAGTCAGTTTAAAAACAGCAACCAAATGTTAGTGAGTCTACACATGGGGAAGGTCAGAAAATAAAATCATAGGCCTGAGTGGGTGGGTGCCAGGCAATTTCTCAGTGATTAGTGGTGGTGTTTGGGTGATGCTGTTGATGTTGATGAGGATAAGACTGCCAAACCCTGGAAGAATGAGCAACTCTCTAAAATCATTCATGAAAGAAAACAGTGTGTGCACAGCGTCTAGAGTGTACGGCTACTGCTTTGTCCACAGTGGAGTGTAACATGCAGAAGATGGCTTTTCTGTTTGAAGTTTTCACTAAATTGCAAAATATCTGTGTACATGTACCTAACCACTCTCTTTGGCACTTTACTGTCTTTCCACTTGAATTTATGATGGTTTTAACAAAATGTGGCCTAGCAAGGCTTGAGTCCTGGTATGGCACTGCAAGTTAATGCGCTGGACTGCACGGTCAGTTTGAAGTGCAAGGTCGGCAGTTCAAGCTCACCAGCTGCTCCTCGGAAATCCTATACGGGGTCACTATGAGTAGGAATCTACTTGACAGCACTTAACAACAACAACAACAAGGGGATAACAAAGAAGTCTTCAGGGGGTGTTCAAAATACATCCAAGTGGAGATGGTGGCTACCAAGGGTGGACAGATGCAAAATGTCACTGACTTGTGTATTTAAGATCTGTGTAAGTGATACCACAACAGACATAAGTAATGTTTAAAAACAAAAGGTAGACTGTGATATTTGGGCTACAATCAATTTCACTCTTTTTTCAGCCTTAAAAAGAAGCTCCATGATACTTGACTTGCTTTTATCACTTGAACCAACTATCCCCTGCACTCTGAAATATAATTAAACCCAAAGATCTCTTATAGCACTTATTCAAGTGTGGGTTCCTTATGCAGAGTCTGAAGCAAGGTTTTGAATGCAACTGATTCAGGTGGAAGATTACATTAGTCCAGAAGCACCAGTAGGGGAGGCTGAGGTAAAGCAGGGACGTGTGTTAATACCAGTTAGACACCAGGAGGACCCTCTGAGAAACTGTTAGACCACACCTCATAATGGGCCCACCAAGGTACAACTGGTACACATCCACCAACTCCCATCTCCCAGGAGAGGGTTGCCTTGGGGAGTGAGCCTGCGCTAAGCACACTAGAGAAAGAACTCAGGCAGAGAGAGATGGATAGCATCTGCAGTGAGGGGAGGGAGGGACTCAGATAAGGCCCATAGACACCTGGGGGAAGGAAAAAAAAAAAAAAAAAAAAATTGGCTGCAACCTGAGAAATTCAAGCTCACAGACTTTGTAAGGCCACAGAGCGCCTTTCCATATGTTGCCTGGGGGCAGAGGGACTTCAACCGTGAAGACACAACTTCCCACAGGCACCAGTTCTTGAAGAAAGGAGGAGACTGCTTCAGAAAACACAGCGGGGAGGATGAGGATAGTCAGAGGAAGCCCACACCACAGGCTCTCCACTGAACTGGGAGAGCGCCTTTGTTTCTGAGGGTCTCAGAGATGTGCAGCAGGCAGACCTGGAGCAGCTGAAGGAAGCTTTAGCTCCAGAGTTTGTCTCCACTTCCTGCTAGTGGGGAGAATGGGAGCTGGTGGGAAAGGAAATTGGCTGTACAAAGGGACAGGGAAAACCCCAGACTCCCTGGGGAAAAGTGGCAGCTACCCCAGTAGCTCACTGTACTGGGGGTGGGAGCGACCTATGTGGAGCCAGCCTTTGACTGGGAATCTGTCTAAAAGCAACAAGACCACCAAACCAGGACCCAGCCCCAGAATTGGACTTTCCAAGTCTCAAAAGGGTCATAATATAGGATTCAAAAGAATGGACTTTTTCACATATGCATTTAAAATTCTTGTTAAAAGACAAATATCAATTTTGAGAAACTGTATGTATCTATGGAATCCTGGTGTGGCCCTGTGGGTTGATGTGCTGTAATGCAAGGTTGGCGCGTCAGTTGAAGCTTACCAGCTGCTCTTCAGAAACCCTATACAGGGTCACTATGGGTCAGAACCGACTCGATGGTTGGTACTCAACAACAATAATATGTATCTATGTGATCAGCCATTGAAGAGGTTTTGCAAATTAGCCAAACATCAAATTAAGTTTGAAAGTTAAGATAATGGAAGGGTAGACAAGGATCCTAAGATTTTCCTAATGCAATACATCATTTGATATCTTGACTGCTGATTCCATGAGTGTTGATGGTTGATCCAAGCAAAATGAAGTCTTTGACAACTTCAATCTAGTCTCCATTTATATGGGTGTTGTTTATTGGTCCAGTGGTAAGGATTTTTGTTTTCTTTACATTGAGGTGCATCTCATACTGAAGGCTGTGGTCTTTGATCTTCATCAGTAAATATTTTAAATCCTCTTCACTTTTGGCAAAGGTTGTATCATCTGCATATCACAAAGGTTGTTAATGAATCTTCCTCCAATGCTGATGCCACATTTTTCCTCATATTTCCAGCTTCTTAGATTATTGGCTCAGCATAAAGGATGAATAAGTATGGTGAAAGAATACAACCCTGGCGTACACCTTTCCTAATTTAAACCATTCAGTGTTCCCTTGTTTATTCCAACAACTCTGTAGGTGATCTCCTTCAAATGCCATGTGCATACTTACCATCTACCTCCTTTGGATTTCCAGGCATTGGAACTAATTAACTAACTAACTCAATGATGTTAGTTTTCCATACTGTCCCAAACCAGAAGTGTTGGTGCTATGTCTACTCTAAAATGCATCATTAATACAATTCTCAGTTTGCCCACTACCTGGTTCAGGCTGCCATAATCTGTCCTATGAGCCACAAGGGGGCGCACTAAAATCACCAATGCTGATGGGCAAAGGACCATGACTGGGATGCTCACAATATAACAGAAAGAAAGGTATATAGAGCCTCATCTTTCTTCCCCAAAGCTGTTGGTGGGTTCGAACTATCAACCATGTGGTTTACAGTCCAGTGCTTATCCTACAGGCCACAGTGCCCCTGTGTGTGTGTATGATGTTGTTGTTGTTGTTGTTAAGTGCCGTCGAGTCGGTTCCGACCCATAGCGACCCTGTACAGGGTTTCCGAGGGTGTAAATCCTTACAGGAGTAGAAAGCCTCATCTTTCTCCCGCGGAGCGGCTGGTAGTTTCAAACCGCTGATCTTAAGGTTCGCAGCCCGATTCGTAACCACTACGCT
>NW_006408659.1:8689618-8691531 GCF_000296735.1 Chrysochloris asiatica | reverse complement strand
CAAGTGCCATCAAGTCAATTCTGACCCACAGTGACCCTGTATAGGGTTTCCAAGGAGCAGATGGTGAGCTTGAACTGCCGACCTTGCAGTTCAAACAGCTTTGCAGTCTGGCGCATTAACCCACAGGGCCACACAGAAACCCTATACAGGGCTGCTATGAGTCAGAACTGATTTGACAGCACTTAACAAAAAGAACTCTCTCTATATATAATATTCATATTGAGTTTTCATGGAAATTTCACACAGCAAATTAGATTCTCATTTGACCATCTCTTATAAATTATTTAGTGAAATTAGGGACATAGTTCACAGTGTGTCAGCATTCTCGGCATCCCATTTCCCTGCCTCCTTATTTTCTCATCTTTGCTGTAGTGTAATTGTTGATGTTTTGAGCTCAAATGAAGCTTTGTACTCACCAGTGTTGTTGTTCTTGTTAAGCGCCGTGGAGTCAGTTCCAACTCATAGCGACCTGTAGCAACTGGTAGGTTTGAACTGCCAACCTTGCAGTTAGTAGTCCAGTGCTTATCTTACAACCCCACACCAGGACTCCATGGATAATATCCTTTATTTTGTGTGCCGCTTTGCTATTTCACTAAAAGGTGACCTGAAGAGATGGTTTTGATTCAAAGAGTATCTCAGGGCAATAGTTTCAAAGAATCTTCTAGTTTCACTCCAGTCCAATAAATCTGGACTTTTTAAGAATTTGAATTCTGCTCTGCATTGTTCTCCCAATCTATTAGGGACCATCTACTGTGGCCTTGATCAGAATGGCTGGGCACTATCTAGTTCTTCTGGTCTCAGGTCAGTGAAGCATCGCTCTTGTAGGCTATTGTTATTGTTGTTAAGTTCTGTTGAGTTGGTTTTGACTTACAACAACCCTGTATAGGCTTTCTGAGGAGCAACTGGTGGGTTTGAACTTCAGACCTTGTAGGTAGTAGTCCAGTGCTAATCTTACAGTGCCACACCAGGACTCCCTGTCGATTAGTTTCTTCTCAGAGACTTCGGTTTCTTCCTTTAACTTTTTCTCCTAAAAAGTAGAGAACAATAGTTGTATTTAGATGGCTGCTCAAAAGCTTTCAAGGCCTCAGACATTACTCACCTCACTAGGAGGCAGACCAGTTGACTGAGTTGTTCCATGAGACTAAGGTCCCTACACTTGAACCAAAAAAAATCTTACAAGGTGTTTGGTTTTGTCTGAGAATGATCTGTATCCTCTATGAATAAACATGATGCACACACATACTGTATGTATACATACATATAGATACTTCTATGCACACCACCACTTGTCTGTCATTTTGTCATGTTGTGGTGGCTTGTGTGCTGCTGTAATACTAGAAGCTATGCCACTAGTATTTTAAATACCAGCAGGGTCATCCAGGGTGGACAGGTTTCAGTGGAACTTCCAGACTAAGACAGACTAGGAAGGAGAGACAGACTGTTTCTGAATGGTGGCAACTAAAAACTTTATTTTCTTTCTTTATTTTTTTTCTAATAGTGTTCTTAAGTATGAGCAAAATTTTTTAATAAGAAGTCTAATTGGAAGAAAGACCTAGTGATCTACTTCCAAAAATCATCCACTGAAAACCCTGTGGAGTACAACCGTACTTGGATGTATAGGGAATCACCATCAATTGGAGTTGAGAGACAGCCACTGGTTGGCAATACCCTCTGGGCTCCCTTAAGATTCTGCTTTTTTTAAAAAAAAAAAAAAAAAAAACCAATAACTTAATAATTAGGTAATTCATTGCCCTGCAGTACTATTCTTTTTTTAATGTTTTATTGTGAATTATATGATAGTTTACATGGGAAAACTTTAGTTTTACATTCATTCCATCGTATATCATCTCAGTGCCATGGTTCCAATCCCCTCCATGCATCATCAACCATCCAAAGGGTATATCCCAGAAACC
>NW_006408659.1:8686779-8688863 GCF_000296735.1 Chrysochloris asiatica | reverse complement strand
AGTCCTCCATGGTCACGCCACTGACTCTGGGCCCAAGAGTACCCAGGCCTCTTCACACTGCTTGCCAACCAGGTCCCCCATTGGGTCCACAGAAGTCCACTGAACATTGTAGGGCTTAGCTTGCCGCCTCATAAAAACTTTATTAAAGCAGTGGAACATTGATATAGAGCCAGAAGATGAGCCCCTCAGGTTGGAAGACAGTCAAAATATGACTGGGGAAGAGATGCCTCTTCAAGTAGAGTTGGCCTTGATAGTTTGGATGGAGCGAAGCTTTTGTAATTTTCATTTGCTGTTGGGGCACAGCTCAAAACGAGAAAAAAACTGTTGCAAATATCCACTAATAATTGGAATGTGGAATGCATGAAGGATGAACTTAGAAAAATTGAAAGTCATCCAAAATGAAACACATAAAGATCAATATCTTAGGCATTAGTGAGCTAAAATGGACAGGTATTGGCCATTTTAAATCAGACAGTCATATGGTTTACTATGCCAGGAATGACAAATTGAAGAGGAATGGTGCTGTATTCATTGTCAAAAAGAATATTTCAAGATCCAGCTTGAAGTACAATGTTGTCTGGGATAGGGTAATATCCATACAACTACAAAAAAGACCAGTTAATACTACTGTTATTCAAATTTATGCATCAACCACTAAAGGCAATGATAATGAAACTGAAGAACTCTACCAACTTCTTCAGTCTGAAATGGATCAAACATGTAATAAAGATGATCAAACATGCAATAATTACTGGTGATTACAATGTGAAAGTTGAAAACAAAAAGGAAGGATTGGTAGTTGGAAATACTGCTTTAGTGATAGAAATGATACTGGAGATCACATCATAGAATTTTGTAAGATCAATGGCTTATTCATTGCAAATACCATTTCTCAACAAGGTAAACAGCAACAATACTCATGAACCTCACCAGATGGAATACACAAGAATCAAATTTACTGCATCGGTGAAAAAAGACTATGGAGAAGCTCAATATCATCAACCAAAACAAGACCACTGGCAGACTGTGGAACAGATCATCAATTGCTCATATGCAAGTTCAAGCTGAGGCTGAAGAAAATTGAAACAAGACCAAGAGAGCCAAATATGACCTTGCACATACCCTACCAGAATTTAGAGACCATCCCAAGAACAGATTTGATGTATTGAACACTAATGACCGAAGATCAGAAGAATTGTGGAATGACAGCAAGAACATCATCCATGGAGAAAGCAAAGGATCTTCAAGAAGACAGAAAAGAAGGAAAAGACCAAAATGGATGTCAGAAGAGACTCTGCAATTTGCTCTTGAATGTAGTGAAGCTAAATCAAATGGAAGAAATGAGGAAGTTAAAGAGCTGAACAAAAAATTTCAAACAGCATCTCAAAAAGACAAAGACAAGTAAAATGAAATGTACTGGAGTGAGAAAACCAAAAGGGAAGAACATGTTCAGCATTTCTCAATCTGAAAGAACTGAAGAAAAAAATTCAAGCCTCGGGATGCAATAGTGAAGGATTCTTTGGGCAAAATCCTTCAGTATTACAACCTGATGGTCTACATCTTACTTTGGTAAATAGTGACGGGGATCTTGAAAGCTCATGAGCAGCCATCTCAGATGCTACTATTAGTCTTTCCAGGTGCCTCCTTTTTTGTTAAAAATGGGATTACTCTATAAGAACAAACAAGTCGCTTGCCCAGGAGACATCAAGGCAAGTGGTTGGGTCCCCTCAGGGCAAACTGCCTTCCAGGACTAAGACTCAATGGGTATACACAAGCAGACATGCGCTCTGATTGGTGACCACATTTGTCACTGATAAGGGGAAGTGAGGGAAAAACAGCAATGAAGTTGCGAGCTAAGCCCTACAATGTTCAATAGACTCCTGTGAACCCAGGTGGAGATCTGGTTGGCCAACAGTGTGGCAAGACCTGGGGACATAGCCACAGAGGACTAGAGTGGAGAGTGAAGAGTGTAGCTGATAAGAAGAGAGGGCATATGCATAAGAACACCCACACTTGCAGATAATACCCACTTGACTTGGCTTCAATGACTAGATGATCAGAGCTCAGCTAGAAGAAGAAAGAAG
>NW_006408659.1:8666971-8686109 GCF_000296735.1 Chrysochloris asiatica | reverse complement strand
AGTAATGAAACGATATACAATAGGATGAATGTAAAACTAATGTTCTCCCATGTAAACTATCACATAATTCACAATGAATCATTTTTTTTAATGGGCTTACTAGTCAAAAACAGACTGTAGGAACCTGAGAATATGACCCTCGAGCATTCTTCAGATCTAGAATGGAACTCTCTTTGCCCAATTTTCAACCAAGCAGTCGATAGGTGTATAGGGGGGACAACAACACTAATAAGGAATATTTACCATGGAATGGTCAATCAATCAAGATCAAAAGGACAGCACTTACCTAAAGACAAAGTTGAGAAGGAATGGGAAGGAGGGTAGAATGGAAATAAGAACCACAGAGAGGAAATGAGGTGGGGATTGCAATCATTGAGATAAAACAAAGGTTACGATTTGTTAAATTTAAAACTGATGCTCTTGTCAATAAAACTTCACTCGATTCAATGAAAAGTTAAAAAAGAAGAAGGCAATGGAAGGAATATACAAAGTCTGTATACCAAAAAGAATTAGTAGATGTTCAACCATTTCAAGAGGTAATGTTTGATCAGGAACCAATAGTATTGAAGAAAGAAGTCAAGCTGCCCTGAAGGCATTGGTGGAAAACAGGGGACCAGGAATTGATGGAATGTTCCAACAAAATGATGTAGTGCTGAAGGTGCTCATTTGTCTACATAAAAAAATTGGAAGACAGCTGCCTGGCCCACTGATTGGAAGAGATCCATATTTGTGCCCCTTCTAAAGAAAGATGACCCAATGAAATGCAGAAATCATTGAACAATATCATTAATAACACATGCAAGTTAAATTTTGCTGAAGATAATTCAAAAACAGTTGCAGCAGTACTTTGCTAGGGGGTACCAGAAATTCAAACTGGAATCAGGAAAGGACATGCAACTAAGGATATCATTACTGGCATCAGATGGATCTTATCTAAAAGTGGAGAACACCAGAAAGATGTTTACTTGTGCTTCATTGACTATGAAAATGCATTAGACTGTATGGACTATAACGAACTGTGGATAACATTGAGAAAAATGGATATTCCAGAACACTTCATTGTGCTCATGAGGAACCCGTACAAAGAACCAAGAGGTAGTCATTTGAACAGAACACGAGGATACTGAATGGTTTAAAATCAGAAAAGGTGTGCGCCGGGGTTGTATTCAATCTGTATGCTGAGCAAATAATTTGTGAAACTGGATTACATGAAGAAGAACGTAGCATAAGGATTAGAGGAAGACTCATTAACAACTTGTGATATGCCTTGATGACAAAGCCTTGCTTGCTGAAAGCCAATAGGATTTGAAATACTTAATGATGAAGATCAAAAACTACAGCCTTCAATATGGATTGCACCTCAATTTAAAGAAAACAAAAATGCTGATAACTATATCAATAAATAACACTGATAAACAGAGAAAAGACTGAAGTTGACAAATACTTCATATTGCTTGGATCCACAATCAATGCTCATGGAAGCAACAACCAAGAAATCAAATGACATATTGCATTAGGCAAATATGCTGGGGGTGGGAGTGGGGCTCTTTAAAGTGCTCAAGAGCAAAATTTAAAAAGCCTCTAAAGTGCTCAAGAGCAAAGATGTCACTTCTTCAAGGACTAAGGCGTTGTGCTTGACCAAGCCATGGCATTTTCAATAGCCTCATATGGATGTGAAAATTGGATAATGAATAAGGAAAACTGTTAAAGAATTGATGCATTTGAATTGTGATGTTGGAGAAGTACCATTGAAAGAACCATGGATTGCCAAAACAAACCAAAATGCTCCTTAGAAGCAAAGATAGGGAAATTTGGTTTCTCCTACTTTAGACATGTTGTCAGGAGGAACTAGACCCTGGAGTAGAACATCATGCTAGATAAAGTGAAGGGTCAGTGAAAAATACCCCCAACAAGATGGATTGACACAGTTGTAGTACCAGTGGATTCAATAGCAATTGTGAGGATGGACCAGGACCGGCCAGTGTTTCATTCTGTTGTGCATAAGGTCCCAAAGAGTTGGAATTGACTCGATAGTTGCTAACCATAACACCTGTGTATACATATGCACATATCTGTATCTACTTGTACATATATATGCCTATACATATAGTATGTGACTTGTTGTTGTTGTTGTTAAGTGCCGTGGAGTCGGTTCCGACTCATAGCGACCCTGTACAGGGTTTCCGAGGCTGTAAATCTTTACATTCATTTTTTGGTTCTTTTTGGCATTGTTGCCAAATTATATCTGTAAAATTCTTCAGCATAGAGAGAACAAACAAGATGGCAGATTGGGTGGAAGAGCAATGAGGAGCTCAGATGGCAACAACACAGAATACAGGACCAAGCAGGCTCAGGGGATGGTCCCAGAACTCTGAACCACATATAAAGGAATATTTAGAAGGTTGGAAGGCTTACAGCTGGGAGAGTTTGTGGCAGAAGCAAGAAATCCATTGCTTTCTGGTTCAGGACGCTCAGCTGCTCCAAGAGCCGCCATCTTCTGTGAGGCCAAGCGGGGGAAGGATCGGAGCGGCCACAGACGCCTGAAAGAGCCACGGAGATAGAGCTGTGGACATTTTTTTCTTTTGGTATCTGTTCATTGGTCCCTTGCTATCTGCGTACCTCCATTCTGGTGACGATAGGGGTGCCGGAGTTAGCGGACACCCCAGCCCCACCCTCGGAGGGTTCTACTACGCATGAGCACAGATCTCCTCGAAATTTAAAGAGACAGTTTCCAGTTAAAACCAAATGGCCACAGCCAGCCGTGAACTGTTTATAACTAGAAAAAAAGCCTGAATGGGGATTGTGGAGAGGGACAGGCAGACAAAAAAGGAAATAGGCTGAAAATTAAAACATAAGTTATGTCACAACGACCAACAGTGGCATCTTGAAATTTCTTAAGCAGAAGAGTGAAAAGGGAAGCCCATTCCCTGATCACATCTACCTGGAGGCAATCAGAAAGCATAAAAAAAATAGCACAATACATACCCATCTAAGTATTAAGGTCACAGATATCCCACTTTCTCCCTGTGTTTTCCATTTCCTTTCATCTTTCTTTCCTGTCCCCTCCTGCCTTCTGTGATTTGTTCTTTTGGTCTCCTATTGTTGGTTGTTCTAAGGAGTGCATACCTCCTTGGTGGCGTTGTTCACCCTATAGGTCCGTCTGTAGGAGTCCTGGTGTGGTGCTGTGGGATAATGTGCTGGATAGCAAAGTCAGTTTGAACTGCAAAGTGGGCAGTTCAAGCTTACCAGCTGCTCTTCGGAAACCCTATACAGGATTGCTATGGGTCAGAACCAGCTTGACAGTACTTAACAACAACAACATAGGCCTGTCTATTGTTTGGCTGAGTTCAGTTCCAGGCTTGAAGGGTGTCTAATGGACACAGTCTCTGACTTCCACCAGGTTCTATCAGACCAGTAAGCCTAGTCTTTTTGAGTTTTGAGTTTTGTTCCACATTTTTCCTCCTACTCTATCCAGGACCTTTTATCATGATCCCTTTGAGAGCAGTCAGCAGTGGTAGCCAGACACCATCTAGTTCTTCTGGTCTTAGGGTAGTGGAGGATGAGGCTTGTGTGGACTATTAGTCCTTTGGATTTACTGCTTCCATAGGCCTTTTTCTTCACTCGTCTTTGTTCCAGATGGGGAGAGACCAGTAGTTGCATCTTAGATGGCCACTCACAACCTTTTAATACCCCTACTACCAGTTAGAAGAGCTTTGACAAATGTATACACCTGTATAGCAATACCCCAATCATGATATAATCTTTGCCCAGCCCTTCCTCAGATTGCTTTTTTTCATTGACTACTTAGCTCTGTCTTGTTTATTGTTTATTATCTGTTGTTTATTGTCGATTGTCTGTTGTCTGTCTCTCTTTCTAAGATATACTTTTTGGTTGCATTGAATAGATAGATGTTCTATTTTTTTCCCATTTGCATGAGTGTGTAGACCCTGATTCTACTAATACTGCAAACTCATCAAAGCTATTGTGTGACTTCAGGCATTGCCTTAGTAGAATGAAATTCAGTGTGCAGGTATTTCCTGAGTGAAATAGCGCATGAGTCCCTCAGTCTCTGTGAGAATTAATTTGTCAAAGTTCTTTGTGCTGTTTCATGCTCTGCATTATCAGTTCCACACTGGACACCTACCCAGTCAGTCAGCTCCATCTTGAAGAACCACACCCAACACTGTTAATCATGGTAGAAAAGGCAAATGTTACTAATGTTAACTTTAGAATGTTCGAATGATCTGCAGTTTGGCTAAAGTTTGTGTGCATGAAGTGCACCTTTCAAAATCTACCTTTGTTCAGACAGAATTGTCTAACAGGTTGTTCATACCTTGGAAACTCAACACAGCAGTTCTGCTTTGTCCTATAGGGTCATTATGAGTTGGAATCAACTTGATGCCAGTGGACTTCAAAAGTTATCTTCACAAGGAGGTACCTGTGGAGACAGAGAATGAAAGTAATATCCCCTAATTGTATTTTCTCTCTCTGTGAGTCTATGAGGATTCCAGGACAATTGTCCCTCTGGTATTGGCTGAGTGTAAAGCCAGGTTCACCCATCTCAAGATAACCTGAGAAAGCTTTAGAGTTAAGAACTGCAGATCTATTATCTTTCAAAATGGATAAGCCCAATAATGAATTAGGATGACAAAAGCGATAGCTTGACCAAAGTAAATGATGTCACTAAGAAACACTCAAGGGAAAAAGATGTTTATGCTAAAGAATTTTTTTTTTTAAGGTTTTCATTGTGAATTGAGTGAAAGTTTACAGGGCATATCATCAGTTTTACATTCAACAAATCATACATCTCGTTTCATTACGATGATTATAATCCCCTCCATGTACCATCAGTTAACAGTATTTCTCTCTATCCACTTAGCTGTTGTTGTTGTTGTTGTTATGTGCCTTGGAGTCGGTTCCGACTCATAGCGACCCTATATAGGGTTTCCGAGGCTGTAAATCTTTATGGGAGCAGAAAGCCTCATCTTTCTCCCATAGAACAGCTGGTAGTTTTGAACTGCTGACCTTGAGGTTGGCAGTCTGACTTGTAACCACTACGCTACCAGAGCTTTTTAAAAACAAATAAACAAAAAAACCCACTCAGGCATATATAATAATTTACATCTCCAAAGGGCACATTCTGCAAGTCTGCCTCCTGGCCACCACCAGCTCTTAGCTCTTCTCTTCTTAGTCCATGAATCTAGAGTCCTCAGCTGCTCCCCTTCTCCATGCCCCCATCTCTGCCTCCATCTCTGGCACTGCTGCTTCTCTGGATAAGGTCCCACATTCTGCTTGTGCGTTTCTCTCTTGATGTTCCTAGGGGGCCTCTGTTTCTGGACTGTAAGATTAACCACTCCCCTTTTTTGTTACAAAACTCCTACCTCTATATTTGCGACAGTCGCGATTACAAATATTCACTATTAAATCTTACGAATCTTATCCCCATCTCTTTTCACCAGACCCATCTAGACAAGATGACAGCTATTCAGTGGGGACTCTTTCATTCCCCCCATACTCTTAAACTAAACTCCATCTTGAAACCTTGTAAGCCAGTCACTTTGTGCCTTTATTGCCCCCTCATTTTAGGTAGCCAATGTCTAAGTTGCCCGTCCCTATCTACCCTGTGTACAGAGGGGATAGCATTGATACTTGATGTGAAGACTCTTTCCCTCTCTGTTGGTATTTAAAGTAACTACCACTCTGAGTATAGGTCAGGTTCATCATGAAGATGTATCTTCTGTCACTGTAGCTGTTCCAGTCTGCTTGTCCTTTCTAGTGGGAATGTCCCACCTCATAAGGTTCTGGATGGGACTCAGGATTCCACCTAAGGTCCTATACTCTGTAAAGGCTTTGCACGAGGGCTATTTCACTGGGCAAGTTGTAGAACCCCTTTTAGGTATTCCAATCAGTTATAGGCTGAAGATAGGCTTACAAGTTTTCTCTGATCATGTTTCCCAACATTCCTTTCTATCCCACTCAAGTGTCTATTTTACAATAGTATAGCGTAATGGTTACGAATTGGGCTGCGAACCTTAAGGCCAGCAGTTCGAAACTACCAGCTGCTCCGCAGTAGAAAGATGAGGCGTTCTGCTCCCGTAAAGATTTACAGCCTCGGAAACCCTGTACAGGGTCGCTATGGGTCGGAACCGACTCGACAGCACTTAGCAACAACAACAACAACAATGCAAGGGAAACTAATATTCATAAGGCAGTCAAGGATTTTAGTTTTATTTACCCTTTTCAAGATATACCTAGATCCCTGTATCCCAGAGCCCTGTTGTTCCAAGGTTGAGTATGCATCACTATTTCCCTCTGTCCCACTAGGCCATGCAAACCTGTCTCAGTGTTCTCCTATCTATCTTGCAACCAATGTCATGAAATAAAATATGTATGAATTGTTGAATGGGAAACTGATTTGCTCTGTAAACTTCCATCCATATCACAAGAAAAAGGTGGGATTTTAAAAATTTTATAAACTTTTTTGAAAACTTTAAAAAATTCTTCAAAGTGCACCTTGTGCATTTCATTGTATGTAAACTTTTACCTAAAAACTTTCTTTAATATAATTTTTTTTAAAGTAATCTGGATGGCCTCTCTGAAGAAGAGACATTTGTGCTTCTGAAAAATGAGAACGAGTTAAAATGAGTTAGCCATGTAAGATTCCTGCCAAAATACTGCAAGAAGACAGAGATGTGTGTTCAGAAGGTCAAAGCTGGTTGAGGGTGTGGGGAGGCAGATGTGAGCAAAGGGAGCAGGAGGGAGGGTGTGTGGGATGAAGTTGAAGAGATAGCCAGGGGCAGTGATGAATGATGAGGGTTTTGAAGAGTGTAGTTTTAAGTTCATTGTAAGTGCAGTTGGAAGCCATGAAGGAAATATAGAACTCTCCAACACGATGAGCCCTAGGGCCAGCTCCCAACAGAGTCTGAGGAAGAAGGGCTACCTGGGCTGATGAAAGAAACAGCCTGGGAAGCAGGTGGGTAATGGGGACCAAGTTGTCCAGGGAGGCTATTATGGCCACAGGTTGAAAAGACAGCCGGGAATGAGCAGAGCCTGGAAAGCCAGGAAGATCTAGCGTCACTGGAAGGACCTCGAGGCTTGGAGTGTTCAGCAAGTAGGTACCAAGACATACTCCACTCCTCAAAATGAGTCCCAGGAGCACAACTGCAAAGTGAGTAAAGAAAAATAGAAATAGTCAAGTTGAGTATCTGAGATGGGGTCACCCATCCCCATCGGAGAACGGAGGTAACTTCACCCAAGGCGAGACAAGTTGGAACAAATCACTTGGGTGGGGAGCAAGAAAATGGAAGGGAAACTTCAGCATGTCATTAAAGCTTACACAGAGTAGGGCTTGGCCTTCTAAATTACCAATTGACTCTTCCCGCTGGAACATGCTGTCTTTCCAAAGATGAAAACACTCTCTTTCTTGTCTTTCTATGTTTGGAATCTTAACTGTTGCCAGTGTTAATGAATGGCAGGGGAAATGAACCAAAGCTGAATCAGTTTACTAACTGCTTAGAGAATTACCCACAATTATATAGCAGCATTGAGATGGTTTAGAAACGGAGAATGACCACTGGGAATGTGGGTTGCAAAGAGCTGGGACCTGGAGTCAGCCGTGCTGTGGGCATATTTCAGTTGCCTTTTTTTCTCATGACTGCACAATGTCCCAGCCTTATCGTGTTATGCATTTTCAAGTCTATTAACCAAGACCACCCACCTGATTGATGGCATTCCTTTTAGTCCAACTTCATTTTTTTTTCAAACTAGTTGAGCTCTTTCCAGTGTGGTAGACTGAAAAAAAAAAAAGTACCCCCAAAATACCACGACCTAATCTCCAAGACATATAGATGTTACCTTGCATGGGAAAGGAGTCTTTGCAAATGTGATTAAGGTAGGAATCTTGAGATGGGGAGATTTTCCTAATTATCCATGTGGACCCTAAATGCAACCACAGATATCCTTACAAGAGAGAGGAGAAGGCAGTGTGATCAGCAACTACAGTGATGCAGCCATGAGTCAATGAATGAAGGTAGCAACCAGAAGCTGGATGAGGAACCAACAATGTGGACTCACTTTGTTAAAAATAATAATAATAATAAGTGACTTGGCCTTTTGTCCTGGTTCCCAAACTCCACCCAGTCGTTGACCTACACTGGGATTGATTGGTGGGCCAGGTGACTGATAAAAAACATAAAAAGGAGGCTCAGATGGGGCTTCTGAATGGAGGAGAGCCCGAATAGGAACTCATCCTTGGGCACAGGACCCTACGCTGTGAACCTCCCAGACTGAATAAACCTGTGATTCAAAGGAGGCAGTGGCTGCAATGGTACCAGAAGAGGCTGAGCCAAGTAGCAGGTCCAGAAAAAAGCACAGAGACAGGATCAGATCCAAATGAAAGAAGCAGAGTGCAAAGATGGAACACTAACTTGGAATGGCTGATAGCCAAGCCTTCCAGGTGACATCATGGAGTTTCCTAGGTGAATGTTTCCTTATGGGTGAGAATGAACACTGATTTTCAGGAAAGGTAAACAGGTTTCCTTTTAGACACTGAGGCCCCATTTTAGAAACCCTCCCAAACTTCATCCTTTGCATATCTTTGTTTCTGTTTATATCCTTTGTCAATATGTTTTTCAACTATTTAAGTTGTTACTGCAGCTATGTTCTTTCCACGAGTTTCCTGTGATCCGTTCCAATGAATTATGGAACCCAACAGAGAATAAGTGCCATAGGAAGAACAATTGGTCTCAAAAATGGTGAAGAAGTTGGTGAATGGGGGTATATTTCTCCTCTGCCTCATAGGAAGCAGCTTGGTTCAGATTCTTATGGTTAGGGTTGTCTTTCAGCTGATGTTCAAGAAATACCTTTAATTTGCAAGGCAAGAAACAGATTCTCCCCTAGAGCCTCTGGAGGGAGTAATGTAGGCAACTTGATTTCAACTCAATGATACTCACTTAGCAATTCTGGTCTCCAAAACTGTGAAAGAAAAAAATTCTGTGGTTTTAAGTCATCAATAGGTAATAACTTGTTATAACAAACCCAGGAAATGTAATACAAGGGTAAGTCAAAAAGTTTTGCTACAAGGGGGGAGAACAAACAAGATGGTAGATCGGGTAGAAGTGCCGTGAGGAGCTCCATCAGCAACAACACAGAGTATCGAACCAAGCAGGCTCAGGGGATGGTCCCAGAACTCTGAACCACATATACAGGAATATTCAGAAGGTTGGAAGGCTTACAGTTAGGGGAACTTGTAGCAGAAGCAAGAAATCCATTGCCTTCTAATTCAAGACACTCAGCTACTCCCAGAGTCACCACCTTGGGTGAGAACAAGTGGGGGAAGGATCAGAGTAACCACAAACGCCTGACAGAATCACGGAGATAAAAGTATGGACACATTTTTTTTTTTTTTGTATCTGTTAGTTGGTCTCTCGCTGTCTGAGCACCTCCATTCTGGTGATTAGAGGAGGTGCCTGAGCAAGTGAACACCCCACCCCCACCCCTGGAGGGTTCTACTACATATAGGCACAGATCTTCTCGAAATTTAAAGTGACAGTTTCCACTTAAAACCAAACAGCAAAACAAAACAGCCACAGCTGCCCCTGAACTGTTTATCACTAGGAAAAAGGCCTGAACAGGGATTGTGGAGAGGAACAGACAGACTACAAAGGAAACAAGTGGAAAATTAAATCCTGAGTTACATCACAATGATCAACAGTGGCTTCTTGAAATTTCTCAGGAAGAACAGTGAAAAGGGAAGCCCATCTCCTGATCACATCTACCTGGAGGCTATCAGAAAGCATAAAAAATACCAAAATACACACCCATCTAAGTATTAAGGCCACAGATAACTCCTAAATATGCCCAAAAAAGAGAAGCAGATGACCATATCAGCACATGTCCGGAAACGAGATAAAGTAACTGAGGCAAATGAGCTGGAAGTAGGCCTACGCTCCATACTGGAAGATGGGCAGGCTTTGCAAATGCCTGAGAAGCAATTCAGAAAAATGATTACAAAATGTATCAAACACAGAAACGGAGGTCCCTAGGGCCATCAAGGGAGAACAGCAGAGAGCAGGACCCTACCCAGAGAAGCAGTGATGCCTGAAATGGAGGCAGAGATGATGATGTGGAGCGATGGAGCAGCTGGAGACTTTGGATCCAGAGAGGGACTGTGTGCTGAAGACCTGGGGGGTACGGGGGAAGGATTTCATGGAGGGGATTGTAACCATGGCAATGAGACGATATATGATAGAATGAATGTAAAACTAATGTTCTCCCATGTAAACTATCACATAATTCACAATAAAACGTTTAAGAAAAAAAATAAAGAAAAGAAAAAAAAACACACACAAAAGAATAGGTATTCCAAACATAAAACTGTGCTAAGGAGGAACCTGCACATAGACCAAGAAACAGTCGTTAAAACAGAGCAAGTGGATACTGTGTGTTTTAAAATCAGGAAAGATGTGTGTCAGGATTGTAGCCTTTCATGATACTTGGTGCTGTGGGTTAATGCGCCAGACTGCAAAGCCGTTTGAACTACAAGGTCGGTGGTTCAAGCTCACCAGTTGCCCCTTGGAAACCCTATATAGAGTCGCTATGGGTCGAAACCGACTCAACGGCACTTAACAACAACAACATTCAATCTGTATGCTAAACAAACCACCTGAGAAGCTTGACTATATGAAGAAGAATGTGGCATCAGGATTGGAGGAAGAAGGCTCATTAACAACTTGCAGCATGTAGATAAGATTTCATTTCATGTACTTTGGACATGTTATCAGGAGGAACAGTCCCTCGAAAAGGACGTCATGCTTGATAAAGGAGAAGATTAGAGATAAACAAGAAAGTCCCCAATGAGATGGACTCACACAGTAGCTACAACAATAGGTTCAAACATAACAAGTATGCAGGACAAGGCAATAGCTCTTTCTGTTGTGTGTAGGGTTGTTAAGAGTCAGAGTAGGCTTGACGCACTAAACAACAACAACAACCCAGTCATTTCCTGGGAGTTGCAAAGACTAGAGTAGCTTGTTGTTGTTGTTGTTGTTAGGTGCTGAAGAGTCAGTTCCTACTTCAAAGCAACCCTATGCGCAACAGAATGGAACAGAATGGTCCTGTGCAAGCCTCACAATTGGTATGTTAGAGCCCATTGTTTGTGCCACTGCGTCATTCCATCTTGTTAGGAGTCTTCCTCTTTTTTGCTGATTCTCCACTTTACCAAGCATGATGCCCTGCTCCAGGGACTGGACCCTCCTGATAATGTGTCCAAAATTGTTGTTACATGCCATGGAGTTGGCTCATTTATTTCTGTTCTAATCTTTATTATTTTTCTTTTGATGGCTGTGTGTTCCCTCTGTTGGTCTGTTTCTAATTGATGTAGATGCTGTGTTAATGTGTTAATTTTGGTTCTGTCTTCTTTTTGGATCTGTGAGTTTATTGCAATAAATTGTCCTCTCAGCACTGCTTTTGCCGTGTCCCAAAGATTTTGGTATGTTGTGTGTTCATTCTCATTTGTTTCTAGGAACTTTGTTTAATTTCTTCTACTACCCAGTCACTTTTCAGCAAGGTGTTATTCAGTTTCCATGTATTTGACTTTATTTCTTTGATCTTCCTATTGTTGATTTCTAATTTTATAGCACTGTGGTCTGAGAAGATGCTTTGTAGTATTTTGATATTTGTAAATTTATAGAGGTTTGTTTTATGGCCTAACACATGGTCTATTCTGGAGGTGTGCAAACAGTGGGGGGGCAATGAACAGATACCAAAGGAAAAAAAAAAGAAAATTAGAACAAAGCAAAATCGACAAAGTTATTGTCCACCTTTGCCCCGAGGTTCCCGCAGCATTATTCCATGGTAGGTCTGTTCCCCCACTTGGTCTTGCTGTTTGGTCTTGTCCAAGTTGTCACCTCCGGCCCGTCAAGCCCAGCAGATTCAAAAGTACACAATTTCTTACTTCCGCTAAAGTTCCGCTAGCTATAAGCCTTCAAACTTTAAAAATATTCCTACCTATGTGGTTCCGAGTTTTGGAGCTCTGCCCTGAATCAACTTCACCTGGTATTCTATGTTATTGCTGACTGTGAACTTCACTGCACCTCTACCATATCTGCCATCAAGCCCCGCCTCTGTCATAGTCTTTTAGATTTCTTTTAGTTTATGGTCCCTATGAGTTGTGTAAAATATTTTGGGGTCCTTTAAGGTCAATTGGAGATTATTTGTTACACTGAGAAATCTTAGTGTCATTCAGGATCATTATAATGATTTAGCGTATTTAAATGCAGAGGATCTTGTTCCATTGTCTCAAGTTGGTTAGGTTCATTTAAATTCTTTCAGGGAAAGTGTTAAAATTCCCTGCTGCCAGAGTCACACCCCAAAACTCAGTCAGAGCTCTAGGGGTGGGA
The DNA here is from genome assembly GCF_000296735.1 of Chrysochloris asiatica. Taxonomy (NCBI): domain Eukaryota; kingdom Metazoa; phylum Chordata; class Mammalia; order Afrosoricida; family Chrysochloridae; genus Chrysochloris; species Chrysochloris asiatica. Next base: position 8,673,711 of record NW_006408659.1, on the reverse strand, counting down.
CCAGGCATCAGTGTTTGTAAATCTTCCCATAGGTGATTGCAACGTGCTGCTGAGTTTGAGAACCATCACTGTAGAATCCATTGGAACCTGGGCTTTGAATTCTGGTTCAACCCCTTGATGAGAATTTTCATTCCCATTACAGATTTACTGAATCAAAACCTACCATTTAACAAGATACCCAGGTGGTTCCTGTTATAGGAATTTATAAGAATCTGGAGATCTATAAGAATTACCTATAGACAGGGAGGGAGTTACAATCATTGAGATGAAACAAGGTGCGTGGTTTGCTGAATGCAGCGCTGATGATCTTGTCTGTAAACTTTCACCCAATTCACAATAAAAAATTTGGAAAAAAAAAAGAAGAATCACCTATAGATTTTGATTCAGTATATCTTGGGTTGTTGTTGTTAAGTGCTGTTGAGTCGGCTCCAACTCATAGAGACCTTGTATAGTAGGGTTTCCGAGGAGAAGCTGGTGAGCTTGAACCACTGATCTTGCAGTTCAAAACAACCTTGAAGTCTAGTACATTAGTCTGTAGCACCAATAGTCCATAGTAATTAACTTGTTAGAGTTGCAGTTTCTCAGCCCCCATAACACCTACTGAATCAAAAACTGTTGGTAGGACCTAGTAGTCTTTGAGATTTTATTGTTGTTGTTATATATACCACCAGCAATTTCAGCATTTAGATGTAACTTTTAGTGATATAAGTTACATGAATCATATTTTACAACCATCAGTCATATTGCTGCCAAATGTCCCACCACCATATACAGAAACTCACTGCTTTCTAATCACTATTTTAAGACGCGCCTGGCCCCAACCAGGCGATTCAGATGCCTGCTCAGTCAAAAAACCACTGGTTGTGAGGTTTACAAGGATCTTGGACTCTTGAGTTTTCTTGGGAGGGGGGAGGGGGGAGTCCTACAGGCACTTTGGGATCACATAGGGCTGTTAAAGGAACCCTGGTGATGCTGTGGTTAAGGTGCTCATCTGCCAATCAAAAGGCTGGCAATTCAAACCCACAAGCCACTCCATGGGAGAAAGATGAGGCTGATTCCTCTCATAGAGATTTATAGTCTCAGAAACCTACCTAGGGTTGTTGGGAGTTGGAATCTACTTGATGACTGAGTATTTGGGTTGTTTTGGGTTGGGTTACGTTGTTTATTGTTGGATTGGCCTGCATGTCCTGGGAAGGCACTGGGAGATACCTGAGAGTTCATTATTTTTAAATTCAGTGTATTTGATAATGACTTGAGTCAGCCCAGAAGTTATCTTCAGTGTCATCGTCCCTGGACGTGCTGATGCCAGTGTGTGTGTGTTTTGGTGTGGTGCTATAAGATAAGCACTGGACTGCTAATCTTAAGGTCAGTGGGCTCAAACACCCAATAGAGGGTCACTATGAGTAGAAATTGATTCCAAGGCACTTCTTTCCTAAACCCTTCGGCATGAGTTACTGCCCTTAAGTAGTTCTGAAGCCTCTAGCTCAGGCCTTCAGGTGCATAGGGTGGGACTAGTAGACAGGGACTGTTCCATGTGCCCTTCAGGCTTGGGGCCATGCACACCATGATCCAGGATTGAGTTAGTCAATCTAGTGTTACATCTGGGACCTAATTCTTAATAAAGAACTTCAGAATCTAAGAAACTGAAAGTAAAATGGTGTGACAGAGTATTCTGCCTAACTTCAGGCTTCCAGGATTTGTGATGCATGTTTTTTCTTCTTTTGAAAGCCTTTGCTTGTCCAGTTTCTGAAAGGGGCATACAGAGTACAATTAGAAAATGGTTAGGTTTCCAGGGTGACTGAGCCTACATCTAGGGAATTACCCAGTTTCTCACATGGGCACTCCATCCTTCAGGGTCTGTACCACTCCCAGGCTGGGGGTGGGGCCTTGTTTTCTCAACGGCATTGTGACTATCAATGTGATCCTTCTGTTGTAACGTGTTAGGGCAGGGAGCTGGTGCCCATGCCAGTGTGTATGTGTCCTGGTATGGAGCTATAAGATAAGCAAGCACTGGACCGCTAACCTTAAAGTCAGTGGGCTCAAACCCACCAGCCACTCCTTGGGAACCCTATACAGGGTCACACTATACATATGGAGTCCTGGTGTGGTACTGTAGGATAAGTACTAGACTTCAAGATCAGTTTGAACTGTAAGGTTGGTGGTTCAAATCCATCAGCCGCTCCTCAGAAACCATATACAGGGTCGCTCATTGGCACTAAACAGTAAGCAAACAACATGTTGCTATTAATTGCTGTCTAGGTGATTCTTACTCTACAGTTTTATACACACATAAACACACACACATATATGGTCTATGCCTCTGGGACTGCATTTCAGTTGCAGGCTGGACTTCCCATTACAACAGAGATTTGAAGCAGGACTTTCAAATCGGTTTGTCCCAGTTGAACCCCTTGCTGTGAATTTGCCTTTCCACCCCAGTGAGACTGAACCATAATCTACATTTTAACAAGATGTTGTTGTTGTTAGGTGCCACTGAAGCAATTCTGATTCATCGAAACCCTATACACAACAGAAGGAAACAATGCGGGTCCTGCACTATCCTCACAAATGTTAATGTTTGAGTCCATTGCTGCTGCTACTGTATCAATCCATCTCCTTAGGGATTTTCCTCTTTTTTCACTGATTCTCCACTTTACCAAGCATAATGTCCTTCTCTAAGCATAATGTTATCTCCTGATAACATGTCCAGTGTTTAAGAGAAGTCTAGCCTCCTGGTTTCTCAGGAGCATTCTGGTTATACTTCTTCCAAGACAGATTCATTTGTTGTTCTGACAGTCCATGGTACTTTTAGTATTATTCTCCAACACCAGAATTCAAATGCATCGATTTTCCCATGGTCTTCTTTATTCATTGGCCAATTTTCACATACATATGAGGCAATTGAAAATACCATGGCTTAGGTCAGGCACGTCTTAGTGCTCAAATTGATATCTTTGCTCTTGTGCAGCAGACTTGCCTAATGCAATATGTTTTTTGATTTCTTGACTGCTGCTTCCATGAGTGTTGATTGTGAATCCAAGCAAAATGAAGTTTTAGACAATTTCAAACTTTTCTCCATTTATCATAATGTTATTTATCGGTTCACTTGTGAGGAGTTTTGTTTCCTTTACATCGAGGTTCAGCCCATACTGAAGATTATAGTCTTTGATTTTCATCAGTGCATATTTTAAGTCTTCTCCACGTCCAACAAGGAAGCTTGTATCGTCTGCATACCACAGATTGCAAATGAGTCGTCCTCCAATTCTGATGCCAAGTTCAGCTTCATAGTATCCAGTTTCTTGGATTATTTGCTCAAAATACAAATTGGTTAAGTATAGTGAAAGGATATCCTTGATTCACACCTTTCCTGATTTTAAACCATTTAGCATCTCCTTGTTCTACTCGAGAGGTAGGGAAAGTCTGGCCCAAGAGCTGCATTGGGTGGTTGGTTATGTGCAGTGGAGTCCGTTCTGACTCAGAGCGATCCTGTACAGGGTTTCTGAGGCTGTAAATCTTTACGGGAGCAGAAAGCCTCATCTTTCTCCCACGGAACAGCTGGTAGTTTCGAACTGCTGACCTTGCGGTTCACAGACCAATTCGTAACCACTAGGCTACCAGAGCTCCTTAAGAGCCGTACAAGTACCACAAAATCATTTGGTCTGGCCCTGCCAAGGCAACCACAGTTCCAGTCATCCAAATATTGCTGTTACGTGCCGTGGAGTCGGTTCCGACTCATAGTGACCTTGTACAAGGTTTCCGAGGCTATAAATCTTTACGGGAGCAGAAAGCCTCATCTTTCTCCCGTGGAACAGCTGGTAGTTTCGAACTGCTGACCTTGTGGTTCGCAGCCCGATTCGAAACCACTACGCTACCAGAGCTCCTTAGCAGGCTAATTTTTAAGTTGATAATTTTGTATGCCGGCATATGATGTTATAAATATCCAAATGACCCTTGGCAGAAAAGTGTTCTCCACCCCTGTTCTACTTAAACAACGGACTCCTGGTCTATGTACAGGTTCTTCATGAGCACAATTCAACGTTCTGGAATAACCATTCTTCACAAGGTTATCCATAGTTTTTCATGATCCACACAGTCAAAAGCCTTTGCATAGTCAATAAAGCACAAGTAAACATCTTTCTGGCATTCTCTGTCTTCAGCCAAAATCATCTGACATCAGGAGTGTGATCTCTCATTCCAAGTCCTCTTCTAAATTGGTTTGAATTTCTGGCAGCTCCCTATCAATATACTGCTGTAATCATTTAAAAATTATCTTTAGCAAAATTTTAATTGCATGTGAAATTATCTTTAGCAAAATTTTAATTGCATGTGATATTGTTCTATGATTCCCACATTCTGTTAGGTCACCTTTCCTGAACTTCATAAGGTTTATAGTGACTGATGCTTCAGAAGTATGTCACCAGATCTTTCTTCCAATGCTCCTCTGGATAAACTCAAACCTAACCTCTTGGTTCGCACCCAAACATGTTAACTGTTAGCACCATCCAAGAACCCTAAACAATATGCTACATTTCTGGAAATATGCCCATTACTTTTAGTACTTCATTGTTTAGACTTTCCTTGGAATCCAAGGCTGTAAATCTTTGTGGGAGCAGAAAGCTCATCTTTATCCCATGGGGTGGCTGGTGGGCTCACACCACCAGCCTGTACATATTGTTCTTGTTGAGTGCCATCAAGTTGGTTGGAGTTTCCGAGAGCAACTGGTGAGTTTGAATCACAGACTTTGTGATTCAAGCCAATCTTGCAGTCCAGTGCTTATCCTACAGTGCTATATCAGGACTCCTATGCATAGCAATTCTCAAAAATATAGTCACCTCAGATATCAAGACTTTCAACTAATAACATATACTCAGTCCATTGTGTTGGTTTTGCCCCGAGGTTTGGTAGTTGCTACCCTTCTTGGGAGCCTGGCTTTCTCTCCGTGGAAGATACTGTATGAAACAAAAATCCAGGTACAAAAACAAAAGACCTTAGAAGATTCTTTAGGACATGGGTAGGGAAGTACCAGGGGCAGTCTGGAGGGTTAGGGATCAGCAGAATGCATTCAGAGTCACAAGTTAATGCCAGTGTGTGTTTAATTTTAAAACTCCACTAAAAAAAATTGCATCTTTCTCTAAAGCAAAAATATTTCCATCAGGTTTATCAAAGTATTGACTTCATCTTAAAAAACCTCTCATACTACAATTGTAATGAGCTGTTTCTTGATCAATGTGTAAAGTGGCCAAATTTATCATCTGCACTGGGAGATTTTGTTCTCAAAAGTAGGGACTTCTAATACTTATAAGGTGCTCTCGTGGCACAGTGGGCTAAGTATTAGGCTGCTAACCGTAAGCTCAGTAGTTAGAATCCATCAGGCACTCCCAGAGGTCTGCTTCCCTAAAGATTTACAGCCTCTGAACTTGGGGTAGTTCTACTCTGTCCTGTAGGTCATTATGACTTGGAATCAACGCAACAGCAATGGAGTTTTGATTAATAATCACATTAGGACAAATATAAACTACAAATGATATTTTAAATTGTTTATAAAAACTACAAACTCCTGAGGAAAGGGTCCTGGTATGGCACTGTATGGTAAGCACTGGAATGCTAACCACAAGGTCAGCAGTTCAAACCAACTAGCCACTCCTTGGAAACCCTATACAGGGTTGCTATGAATTGGAACCGACTCAACGGAACTTCATAACAACATCCTGAGCAAACTGGGACTGAAGGTCCCTACCACTGGTCCCACATTTTTAAACTTCTTTAAAGTTAACGTATATACTTATATCTAAGTAATCATTTTTACTTTGGATAGTTTACAAATAAAAATAGCAATGTCAATTTCACCTGAGTCCAATATTCTATAATTTTCATTTAAGCACGCAGCAATCTACTTGAATATATTCAAAATTTGACACCTTGTGCTCACAGCAAACTCCAGTCAGCCGTAACTTTATTACCTAAAATAGACAATATCAAATTATTTCATAAACTCTGTGTCTCCGTAAGCAAGCCAAGAACTATCTGCTCCTTAGGCAGAAGTCTATCAGATTTGTTGGGTAAAATTGGTTGTTAGCTGTCACCTAGAAGATTCCCAACACAGGGTGATCCACACACAATTGAACCTCCAGGGTGTTTCATTCCATTGCAGCTAGGAGTCAGAGCTGACTTGACGCCTAACAGGAACAAAAACTAATACAACAATAAGCCACAACTTGGAGTAGAAACTTTAAATATAGGAATCGGAAACAACACTCAAAGGGAACAATGATTTACCCGAAGTACGCTCTTTTTTTTTCTCTAATTGACAAGCATTGTTTTAGGGACTTCTTGTCTTAGTTGCTCACCTTTTCTAGAAACCTAACTGTGGTGGTCATTATTCAAGACCAGGTATCAGATGGTGGCTAGGGTGGAGGTGCAATAAAGTTTGCTGTCAGCAATAACACAGAACACCAGGCAAAGCAGATCCAGGGCAGAGCTCCAAAACTCAGAATCACAGAGATAGAAATATTTTAAAAGTTTGAAGGCTTATAGCTAGCGGTACTTGGAGCTAAAGTAAAAAATTGTGTACTTTTGAATCTGCAGGGCCTGGCACAGAGCCGACATCCTGGGCGAGACTAAACAGCAAGACCAAGCGGGGGGAGCAGAAACACCACGGAAAAATGCAGCAGAAACCTTGGGACAAAGGTGGACAATATACTGTCAGTTTTGCTTGGTTCTGATTGTCTTTTCTTTTTTTT
>NW_006408659.1:8656320-8664373 GCF_000296735.1 Chrysochloris asiatica | reverse complement strand
GATGGAGCAGCTGGAGACTTTAGATCCAGAGAGGGAGAGCGACTGTGTGCTGAAGACCTGGGGGGTACAGGGGGGAAGGATTGCATGGAGGGGATTGTAACCATGGCAACGAGAGACAATATACGATAGAATGAATGTAAAACTAATGTTCTCTCATATAAACTATCACATAATTCACAATAAAACATTAAAAAAAAAAAAAGTCAAAGGATGGGGAAAAAAATATACCAAGCTAATTGCAATAAAAAGTGAACAGGAGTGACAGTACTAATCTCTGATAAAATAAACTTTAACGCAAAAAAACAGCATAATAGATAAAGATGGATATTATCTAGTGATTAAAGGGACAATTGAACAAGATGAAATAAACATAATAAATATCTATGCTCCCAATGAAAGAGATCCAAAATACATAAAACAAACTCTAATAGATTTGAAGAAAAAAATAGATAAATCTACAATAACAGTGGGTGATTTTAATACACCACTTTCAAATATGGATAGAACAACCAGAAAGAAACTTGACAAAGACACAGAAGAACTAAACAACACAATCAGCCAACTGGACCTCATAGATGTGTATAGAGCATTCAATGCAACTGCACAACACACATTCTTTTTCAGTGCACATGGAACATTCTCCATAATAGACCATGTTTTAGGCCACAAAACAAATCTCCATCGATTTACAAATATCAAAATACTACAAAGACCAGATATCTTAGGAAGACAAGTATCAATCACATTCAACCATTAAAGCATTCAAGCTGGGGATTGGAAGCATGGCAATGAAACAATATACAATAGAATGAATGTAAAACTAAAGTTCTCTCATGTAAACTATCATATAATTCACAATAAAACATTAAAAAAAAAATCTTCTTGGAAGTACAGTCAGAATACTCCTTAGAAGAGATAATGGTGAGACTTCATCTCTCGTACTTTGGAAAAATTATCAGGAGGGCCCAGACCCAGGAGAAGGATAATACCAGGATTGGAAATTCAGAGTGTCGGGAAAAATGGTGGAAGACCCCAACAAACTGGATTGACATAGTTGCAGCAACAATGCACTTTAATATAACAACAGTTGTAAGACTGTCGCAGGATTGGGCAGTGTTTTATTCTGCTGTGCATAGGGTCACCATGAGTTCCAAACCGACACTGAGTGGGATCTAGATATTTGATAAAATTCAGGTTTGAGCTTTGGGGCAAGAATACTTCTTAGTGTTGCTATTTTACAACTGTTTATCTTAAACTTTCCTTACGGCCTGTAACTATGAACTCAAATTTTTAATATAGTTTAATGTCCTAAATTATGCTGGAAAATTCTTTTACTAAAAGCCATATTCTACTAAAAAAACAAACAAAAAGCATTCAAGCTTGTGGACCAATCACATAACCATTCCCCCTTCCATGGGATGGCCCTTGAACCTGGGACCACTAGGCAGTTGCCTCCAACAGAATCAACCCCAGATCCCCACATCCATAGAGGTGGCTTGGTCATTTTGAGGATGAGGAAAACAATTCCTTGAAAAAGGCTCAGTGAATGGTCCCAGGCTCACAAGCAGTTAGACAGCGAGTCAGAACAAAAATCCACTGAAGGATGGTTTCCAGGACTTTCCACAACTAACTCTACTGGGGACTAAACTCAAGACTCAGCAGGTTCCATGCTCATTTTGCTTCTTATTTGGAACATTACAGCCAGGGCCGAAGCAAATTCTAACCACCAACTCAGGGAGTTAGAAAAGCAACTGATCTTTTGGATGTCTTTTCCTGTCCCCTACCTTCCAACCACCCCATCACAATGTATAACTCCCAACCCAATCAACACACACAAACCCATCCATGGAGGAACATCTCTTTGAAAGGTGCTTTATTTCAATTACATCTAAGTCATGTGCATTCAAACATATCAAAACATTACAAAAATGTATGGCTCCCTACTGAGACCTCGTCAAATTATGTTAAGATGTGCATTTCTTTAGAAGTTCAGAACCAAACATTGAACCAAATCATGTACCATTGCTGAAAGGCAAGTGATGGTTAAGAAAAGAACACTTCACAAAGCTAAAATAAGTGGGGAATCCCTTAAGGAACACCAGCAATTACACCCAGAAAACTTCAGCCCAGAAAACATGTATCTCCAGGGGGACACTTCTAGGGCAAATTGATGGCTTTCCCTTCACAGCTTGTCTGTCTCTTGTGCTTGGTTAAAATACAAGGAGTGCCTTCACCTTCAGTGACAAGGCAAACAGTTCCATACATCTGAAAGAAATGCCACATTCTCCAGGAGACAAGTTTTTGTCTCATCTGAATCAAGACTTTTTGTAAAACAATTAAGACAGAGACAAAAATGCTTGTTACCACAGCAGCCAAGTTCAAGGTGCTCTCACCTGCTCCCTATCACTAACCCATGTCATGGTTTGGTCACCAGGAAGACACTGAGATTCCCTTGTTCATGAAGAAATTTCTCAGATGTGTGTCTGACACCAAGCTCTCTGTGCTATGGAGCTTTGGAATAATTTTCTTTTTTTTCAGAGAGCTTTTCTTTTCGAACCAAAGTTTGTTGCCCTCCTGGGCCCATTTCTCCTTTGATTCTTCTAACACTCCAAAATAACCATGCCAACACCACAGAAAAGAATTCTTGCTAAGATGTTTTTGCACTGCAAAAAGATTCTTTCCATAAGCAGATGCCCAAGTTTTCTCTACACTGATGATAAAATGTCATTATCTGAAGATTCCTAGGAATGAGCATTGATTTTAGTCTGGAGGAAGGAAAGATGAAAGACCACCTTGAAGCATTAGCAGGTCTCTGGGCAAAACCTTGACATTAAATCTTGGCACATTTCATTCAGGTGGGGACTAATCTCCTGAGATCCTCTAGCCTCACCCTCACCTCAAACTTAAAATTCGTCCAGTCCATTGAGAAGACTCTAGACAAGCATGCATGAACATGCGTAGTTTGTGCTTTTTAATTCCTCACCAAGCTACCCTTCACCCAACACCACAACCACTTAACTCATATAAACTTCCCACTAATGTGATCACAAAGTCCTGATCTGACGCTGAGGCTTAATATGCTGCTGGACTGCAAGTTTGGTTTGAACTGCAAGATTGGCAGTTTAAGCTCACCAGCCGCTCCTTGGAAACCCTATTCAGGGTTACTATGAGTTGGAACTGACTCGATGGAATTTAACAATGACCATGTGATCACTGTGAAGGTAATCTTGTCTTTGATTCCACCATTACCAGGAATACTGAGCCCCTTGCCAGCCAGGACCCAGGTTTTCCTTCACTGATCATAAACCTGTGTCGTAAGCCACTGATAAAAGAAAGTCAAAGAGGCGGTCTGCTTTCACGAGTTAGAAAAGAAACCTACACACTGGCCTTTTGTTCTTTTCCCAGATTCAGATCCATTGCACACAATGATATAAGCCCACACAAATCAACCCATGTTCAAAGCTTCCAGGTCATGTGATATCAGTGAGAAAATTTGGTTCCACCTGGAGGTGAAGTGTCTGTTTCATCCAAAGCTATTGAAAAGAAACTGCTTCCAAAATTCCTGATCAGGACATTGTTGTTGTTTGTTAAGTACTGTGGAGTCGGTTCCGACTCATAGTGACCCTGCACAGGGTTTCCCAGGCTGTAAATCTTTACGGGAGCAGATCACCTCATCTTTCTCCCACGGAACCGCTGGTAGTTTCGAACTGCTGACCTTGAGGTAGGCAGCCCGACTTGTAACCACTATGCTACCAAAGCTAGGACTTGATAAATGATTTCTAAACCAGAAGGGTCAAAATGAGGAGAGGCCTGAATTGGGTGGTAGTGTGCTCTGTAGGAAGCGATTTGCCCTCACTTCCACACCCTGGTCCCCCATCTTTAAAAAGCAAGTCTACTGCCATAAAACTTTCTCCAAAAGTGAGCTGGCATACTTGACAATCTGCAACATCCCCATATTTAACACTCTCCCACTGCTAGTGCAAATTAGAGAACTTTTGTAAACCAGAAATAGATGTCCAATAAAAGTTAGTGGTTAGTCATTTGCTTTATAGAAATCCTTCCCCCAGCATCCCCAAAGATAAATTATTGAGGCCAACAAAGGCTTTGCAAGTTCAGTGTAAAAATAACTGGGAGAGAATTTTTTCCAAGTCATTTTCTGAAATGCAAAACTCAGGAGGTGGAAGCGCATTCACAAAATGGCCCTTGGCAGCTGTAACAAGGGAAACATCCCCACCTCTTTGTTTTGCTTGGTTCTGTGCGTTTAGCAGAAGCCCACTGAGGTGTATGATGAAGTCCATGTGCCTCTGGGTTTCCACAGCCCCACAAGACTGGTGGCACTATCCTCATAGAGAAGATAGACTAGCTGAGAATGCCCTGGCATTTTCAAAGTCAATAATGAGACCACAACTATGAGCCATCCAAAGAGGCCCTGGAGAAGGTCACAGGGGAAGGCAGAAGGGTAGGAATGGCTCTACTGCTTAGGCTCACCTTCCTTTAAAGCACTGACCAGTGGCTCTTCTTCCCTAGATGCCCCCCCTCAAAGAGGAGGTGGTAGAGATGAGGCTCGGAGCCATCTGCTGCTTCTGGTCTTGCTGGGTTGACCTTGACAACCAGGTCCCTGCTCCAGCTAGCTCTCGGGACTTCCTCAAACTCATTCTCAGTCACGCTGGCCTATTGGCAGTCTCCCCAATCTGGACCACAGGTGACAGACTCTCCCTGCTCTATCTTCCCAGAGATGCCTGCCCCATCCGTCTCCACACCTTTGTGGGGGAAGCCCAAAGGACATCCCTTTGTGCCACACTTAGTAAGTGCACAAGTTCTCATTCTCAAAGTCCATCTCCACATACATGGAGAGGGTGACTTGCAAGAATCCAGAGGATAGAAAGAATAAACCTTTGACTTCAAAGGTAGTCATAGCTCAAGGGCAGAAGACCCTAGTGATGTGAAGATAGACTGGACTAACAGACACCTACCTGTCATCTCTCCATGAAGCTCCACACTGCTTTTTAGTCCCAAGGAAGAGACTCAGACACTTCCTGGCCACCACCTTAGAATAAGGCTAGGTTCTGGCCATGATACTCGGTCAATGCCATGTGACTTCACAAGACATTGCCTTCAACTCAAAGAAGCTCCAAAGCAATGAGGTTGGTAGCTTGACAGGCAAAGAGACATACTCAGGCTCCTCCTGTCTCCTTGGGGTGGCCGTAGGAGCAAAGATACAGGCAGATTCTTCTTTATAAGCATCACATAGAACTCTACGTATAGCGCTGTCATTTAACAAGAGCAGTTTCCAGTGTAAGAATTATAGGCATATTGCATCTACCCAATCAGTGGTTGATCTTTTTCTTTTGTTAAACTGCCCCAACAGTATGGGGCTGTTAAATCTCCCAGGATCTTAATTCAGCGATCCTTCTACATACATAGAGAATCTCTACTAACATGTTAATAGCCCAAATGATGAGTGAGCCCACCTAAGCCTGTGGAGTTCCCTTCCCTTTCTAAACAAACAGGGGCACAAAGGTGTGGCTCCTCCCTGGCACTTGAGGTGAAAAAACACTTCAGTCTAAAGCCCCTCAGGTCAGTAACCTCTCTTTCCTGCCCATGAGGAGCACGTCTACCAGCCTCATGACACTTGTGCTGACTGATTGGAATGTAAGTATATATGAAAAAGTGTATCAAGTAGGCACATGTCCATGGAGACACACACACTGGGTCCTCCTTAGAAGAAAAAGCAAAATCCCTCTGAGGGAAAGAAAGGAGACTAGGGAACCAGGGATGGGGTCTTGTTTGCTCTCTGCTTCACCCAACTCCAGGTAGCAAATGGGCACTTGGAAGGCAGCTCAAGAAGTCTGCATTTCAACGTTTCAGTGGAAAGAAAGCTCCTGGTTTCCTGCGGGTCTTCTTATGTAAATCGTGGCCCCTTTGGCACCTGGACCCCCTTATTCTCAAGGCTTATATGGTTTCTGGGGTCTCGGCTATCTCTTCTAGCCTCTGACGAATCATTAGCCGGAGCACAGTGTACCTGGGGACAAAGAAACAGCTTGTGGTGAACACATCTCATCTAGATCCCTCTCCACCACCCAGGTGACAGTAAGTTGAGTCTCCTATCCCTTTGCTTCTGTCGTTGGCCCACTTTTGAATCACTTTATTGCTTTCGTTCATTTCCACAATAAGGAAATTAAAGAGGCAAAATTCAAACTAGATGATTTCACTGTGGTTAGAAAGTCTGGTAAAAGAGGGATGTTGTTGGTAGGTGCTGTCGAGTTGGTTCCAACCCATAGTGACCCTGTACAGGGTTTCCGAGGAGCTTGAACTGTCAACCTTGCAGTTCAAACCCCAACTTTGCAGTCCAGTGCATTAACTCACAGCCCCACACCAGGAGTCCAAAAGTGGGATGAGGAGGTCAAATATCAACAACCACATTACCAGTAAAGTTTCCATTAACCAAGTACTCCCTATGCTCAAAGGAGCCTGATAGTGCAGTTGGTTAAGGGTTGGACTACTAAACAACAAGGTTAGCATTTCAAACACAACAAATCTTTTCAAAGACTGAAAAGATTTATACTCTTAGAAACCCTAAGAAACAGTTCTACTCTGTCCTATATATATGTTTGCTATGAGCTCTGGTAGCGTAGTGGTTATGAATCTGGCTGCAAACCGCAAGGTCAGCAGTTCAAAACTACCAGCTGTTCCATGGGAGAAAGATGAGGCTTTCTGCTCCCATAAAGATTTACAGCCTCGGAAACCCTGTACAGGGTCGCTATGAGTCGGAACCAACTCCACGACACATAACAACAACGAGTTGGAATCTACTCAATGGCAGTAAGTTTGGTTTGGTTTCCTACACCGGAGGAGACACTAAGCATGGCAGTTGTATGCCATCAAGTCAGTTACAAGTCATAGTGACCATGTATAGGGTTTCTGAGGCTGTAAATCTTTATTTGTCTCCCACAGAGTGACTGGTAGACTCAAACTACTGAGTTTGCAGTTAGCAGCCCAGCTGATAAATCCATTTTGATACCAGGGCTCCTTGCACTAAGCATAGTAGTGTTTTATGTTGCAGTCCCTGGGTGCTACAAATGGTTAATGTTCTCAACTGCTAACCATAAGATTGGCAGTTTGAGTCTACCTAGAGGCACCTTGGTTGAAACCTGGTGATGTACTTACCACCCACTGAAGATCCTATGGAGTACAGTTCTACTCTGACACAAATGGGTTGACATGAATTGATATGGACTCCACAGCAACTGGCTATGGTTTGGTTTTTTAGATGAGACCATCTAAAATTGCCAATATCTGACCATTTCTTTTCTGGCCTACAGAGATGGCAACATCATAGGATTCAAGCTAGTATCAGTGCCTGCGTTCTGCAGAAGAGGTGTAAAAACTGCAGAGTGTTAACTGTGCAGAGTCACAAAGTCCTTATGTTTGGGATTTTGCACTGCACATCAAAAGCTAGTTTTAAAGTCTGGCATAGAGTAAATCTTCAGTAAATGGTACCTGCTACCCTAGTAATTATGCCACCGATATAGCAAATATACCAGCAAAGTGGCTGTTGCATTGATTATGGCTCATGGTGACCCATGTGTACCAGTGTAGAACTGTGCCCCTAAGAGCTTTCAATGACTGATTTGTTCGGAAGTAGATCACGAGGTCTTTCTTTCTTTTTAATTTAAGGTTTTTATTGTGGATTGAATGAAAGTTTACAGGGCACATCATCAGTTTCACATTCAACCATTCATATAACTTGTTTCATTACATTGATTATAATCCCCTCCATATACCATTAGTTAAAAGTATTTCTCATTATCCACTTTAGCTTTTTAAAAAACACACAAACAAAAAAAACCCACTCAGACTCAGGATTCCACCTAAGGTCCTATACTCTGTAAAGGCTTCGCATGAGGCCTATTTCTTTGGGCAAGTTGTAGAACCCCTTTTAGGTATTCCAATCAGTTATAGGCTGAAGGCGGACTTACAAGTTTTCTCTGATCATGTTTCCCAACATTCCTTTCTATCCCACTCAAGTGTCTATTTTACAATAGTAGGCAAG
>NW_006408659.1:8602584-8652156 GCF_000296735.1 Chrysochloris asiatica | reverse complement strand
ATTACATATGCCTGAGTGTTTTTGTTTTTTGTTTTTTTTTTAAAAAAGCTAAAGTGAATAGAGAGAAATACTGTTAACTGATGGTACATGGAGGGGATTATAATCATTGTAATGAAACAAGGTGTATGATTTGTTGAATTTAAACTCATGATCTGCCCTGTAAACTTTTACTCAAACCGGAAAAAAAAAAAAAAAAAACCTTAAAAATAAATAAATGCTTTCTTTTGCAAGCCAAGGAGGCCTGGTAGCATACTGAATTAAGTGTTGGGCTTATGCTAACCACAAGGTCAATGGTTCAACCCTACCTGAGGAAGGAAAACGAGGTTATCTGCTCCTGTAAATATGTACAGTCTCAGAAACTCTAAGAACCAGTTCACTCTGCCTTATAGGGTTGTTATGAGTCAGAATCAATTGGATAGCCGTGGGTTTGGTTTGGGGCTTATGGTAAGCCTGTAAGATTTAGGGATGTTTATTACTACAGCAAAAGCTGATGAAGACATAAAATAAGATAGAATTACTGCTAGCTTTTTAGAGTCGATAAGAGATGGTCTGCAGAAACGTCTCAGTTCTCTTTACTGTACTCAAGAAAGGCTTGGGAAATTATTTCTTCTATGGAAATCACTTTGTGTCTTAGCATTTCCCCAACTCCCACAGTGCACTCCCTCAACCTGGCCTCTGTCTTCATCCTACTGACTCACAGCCATTACTGCTTCAAGAAAACCTATCACCGAGGAATCGCAAGTAAAAAAGGGCATAAGACAGCTCTGCCATGGAGAGAAATCAAGTTCTGATGCTTGCTATAACATGAATAAATCTTGGAAATGTTGTTGCTGTGTGCCATTGAGTTGGTTCTGACTCATCATGACCCTGTATAGAGTTTCCAAGGAGCAGCTGATTGGTTTGAACCATTGGCCTTGCAGTTAGCACTCCAGTGCTTATCCTACAACGCCACATCAGGACTCCTGATGTGAAAATATTAGCTGAGTGAAATAATCCAGTCACAAAAAAAAGAAATGCAAGTACTGTACAATCTCACTTATGTGAACTAGACAAACAAAAAGCAAAGATTACTAGTAGAATGATTTTAAAAAGGATAGTGAGAATTTTTGGACAACTTGAAGAATGTAATCAATGTCACTGAGCTATATGTGTAGAAATTGTTGACTTGGCGAATGCTTTGTTGTACATATTTTTACCACAATTTACCAAAAAATGGGAGGAGAAACAGGCCAAAAAGTCAAGCTATGCCCTAGTTGCTGGAAACCCAACTGAATGCTCATCCTCCTGAGGACAGACCGCTGATTGAAGGGGACTCACGTCATAGGTGACCTCCTCCACCTGGTCCTTCTCCATGAGGAACACTTTGGAGACCTGCTCACAGGGTCCCTGGAGGATTCGGGCAATCAGCGGATAGTCGGTGCCCTTCAGTTTCTGTTTCTCTGGAACCACACACAGTCAGGAGCAGCCCTGAGTCCCACCCAAGACCCTTCTCACCTTAAGTATTGGTTAACTCAGAGGCCCAATCAGACCAGGCATCTTAAAAGATGCAGCTATAAAAGTCAGGGGCCTGATTTATAAATACATGATTCAATAAATGTTATTTAAATAATACCCTCCCAACCCCCAATATATTACCATGCCTCCAACCCATTGGGAGGTGCTACGTTACAGGAATTGCTTTTGTCTGTCCCTCAAGAAAATCCAGCTTCTTTAAAAATAGTCAGTCAGGTTTCGGGGTATGATTACTGACCATATATGGGATTCCCCAGTAGCCACATCCAGCAAACCCATCAGCCTTGGAGGCAAACAAGGCTGAGGTATTTTCTTAACTTGCTATTTTGAGTTAATTAAAAGCTTTAAAGTACACTGTGTCTTCCAACTTACCACCGCTGGTATGGACAACGTACAAAGCAAACTCCTCTGGTGAATTCTCTATCTGAATTAGGAGCAAAAGAGTTGTTTAAAGTGCATATGTAAACATCCTAACTGTGATTTATCCCCTCTTCTTTAATGATGCCGTTGTTGCTAAGAGCTTTCCTGTGTGTCCTGACCCATAGTGACCCTGTATATGTGTAGAAATTGTTGACTTGGCGAATGCTTTGTTGTACATATTTTTACAATATGTGTTAGAGGCTGTAAATCTGTCCGGGAGCAGACAGCGTTAACTTTCTCCCATGAAGCAGCTGGTGGGTTTGAATCACCAACCTCATAGTTAACAGTCAAGTGCTTATCCTACAGTGCCACACCAGGACAACCTCTCCAACTCTGTTGGTGGTGGTGTTGTTAGGTGCCATGGAGTCAGTTCCGACACATAGCGACAGAACAAAACACTGCCGGTTCCTGCACATCCTCACCCTTGTTGTTACGCTGCATCAATCTCCATAGAAGTCCTGTTAAAACAGATTTCCTGGCCTCACCTCAGGCATTCTGACTCAGCAGGTCTGGGGCAGGGCCTGAGAAGCTGCTGTTCTAACAAGCTGTCAGGTGAAATCAATGCTGCTGATCTGGGCTTTTGGCCTTGAGCAATGAGGATCTGAACAACCCAATCCCCCGCCCCACCACCACCAAGGTACACAGGGCACTTGCCTTAAATTTGTTAAGCAGCAGCTTGAGGACCTGCGGGGTAGTCATGGTGCTATTGATGCGGACATTGGTGACGGAACCATAGGCCGGTGTGAACACTGATGTCTGTCAACAGAGGGGTCCAACTCAGGTGGGAGGGTGGATAGGACGGCGCTAGAACCTAGGTGTTCCTGCCCTGTACCCGACCAAGCCGCCACTGAGCAAGTGCCCAGAAGCATGCTTGCTTAGCTGAGCCTAGAAAATTGGGGTGAGAGGAAATGTGCTTCTGGAAGCTCAATACTGCTGACAGTCTGGCAAATATCAGACTTTGGCAGGCATCTAACCCAGGAGTTCATGTCTCCCACAAAAGCTTGAGGGTCTGTGCTCGCTAAGTGGCAAGGCTGAAGGGGAGGGTGGGAAGCAATAGGTGAGGCTCTTGCCCCAAAATAAAACACTCACAAAGACCCTTCTACTATGTACTCAGAGGTTTCTGAGCACTCTCCACAATGATTCTGGAGCTGCAGGAAAGAGGTATTGGCCAGCTCAGGATGGGGGGCATGCACTGAATTCCACAAGTCTGAACCCCAGGAGCTGTGCATTGGAGCAGCCTTTAGCTCAGACCCCAAGCTTGAAGCCAGGGTTGCAAGAAGACTGGCCAATTGGGGTCTGATGAGTTTATGGGGTCCCTTTATCCAGCCCCTGAATTCATCCAGGGGGGCTGCTCAGGGCTAGGTCTTTGATCCTCACAGAGCCAGCAGAGCCTTCCGCCCACCCACAGGACTGAAAACTGCACCGAAAGCACTAGGCCCTCGGGATATCCCACCAGGGAACCCAAGATAAGCCCCCCTCTCTGCTCCACCTTATGATTGTAGAAATGGCCATTGATGGAGAAGCGGTGGCGTCTGATTCGGCGCTGGTCACTAGGTGTCCTCACGTTGCCGCGGCGACGCACCCCCACATCACTCCGGGTACGCATTAGCTGCGGGGTGTCTTCCTGCAGGGGCTTCAGGCCCCTGGTTTCTGAGGGAAGAGAAGGAGAAGGAGCCCTATTGGACGGGCCTGGGACATGGCAGCCTTGCATGTGACCTTCTCTCTGTGGAAAGAGCCACAGCAACCACAACCAACCGGAGCAGGTGATGCCTTCCCAAGGGATGCTGGGAAATGGTGCAAGCACCATTTCCTAAGGTGGCTTTGTCCAAAAACCCAACAAGTTTTAAAAGGAGGTCTCAGAGGCTATAGGCAGCTGGACCTGCCAGGGCACAATTTCCATGTGAGGCCCTGCTCTGAGAAAATGGGGATCTCTGCTGGGGAGTAGAGTGGGATCCAGGGGCCACACTGGTGGTCATGGACAAGTCTGCTAGGAAGAAATGCCAAATATGTATAAAGATTGCTAACTGCTGCAGACCTGGTGCATTCCTGCCATCTTTCCCTCCTTGAGCTCACCTGCAGCATCACTACCTTCCTGGCCAAGTGGAGGGTGCTGGGAAAGCTAAAGCTACCTCCAGGTTGTTGCAGAGACCCCCTTCTGCCCAACACTGTGACAGTGTAGTCCTAACCCAACCCACCCAGATGGAGACACTACCCCAGTCTTGGACCAACTCTAGCCAAGGGCCTTCTCCCCAAAAAGAAGACAGCTCTTCACATCAACACCAGAGAGTGGTTAGTGGGCAAAAGGTTCTTGGAGGGTTTTTCCAGTCTTTGCTCCAGGAGGTTGAAAATGAGAAGGGATCAGCCCAAAGTAAAGAGGGCTGGAAGTGGTCTCAGATCTCCTGCCTGCCATCAAGTATGCACTGGGGCATCTCACAGGATCTAATTCAGGGGTTCCAGGAAACCCACAGATCCCTGCCTGAAGTCCCACTGGTCAGGAGACGTTCCACCAGGACAGGCACTGTCCTGTCCCTCATCATCCCACTATTTTGCCAACCTCAAGATTCCATAACCTGAGAGCAGCTGAAGAGTAGAAGGAGAAAGTGTGGAAGAGAGAGAAAAGGCTGGGCCAAGGGAGGGGAGGGATGAGAAATCCCTTCACATACAAGATGATGGTCTCCTTCTGTGTACTGAGAACTGGTCTTGGCCATGGTCTTGGGGGACACCAAGGTCAATTAGCATAACACAAGCCATAAAGACAATGTTCTACTTATTGACCTACTTTGATGAGTAGCAACTGCAGTCTTAAAAGCTCATGAGTGGCCATCTAACTATATTGGTCTCTCCCAGTCTGGAGGAACCAAGAGTTATGAAAAAGATGCAAACAATTGATTCAATGGACTAATGGACCTTGTGAACATTAGTCTCTGAAACCCTAAGACCAGAAGAATTAGATGGTGCCCAACCACCACTACCAACTGCTCTGAAAGGGTTCACATTGTTGCTGTTGTTAAGTGCCATCAAGTCGGTTCTGACCCATAATGACCTTGTATAGGGTTTCCAAGGAGCAGCTGGTGAGCTTGAACCGCCGACCTTGCAGTTTAAATGGCTTTGCAGTCTGGCACATTAAACCACAGCGCCATACCAGGACTCCAAATAGAGTATAGCGTAGGAGAAAATTGTGAAACTTGGACTCAAAATTATTTTCTCAAAAAAGGCCAGGCTGACTGGTTGGATAGAGAAGATGGAACCCTGAGACTGTGAACCTTAGTCACCTTCATGTCTGGAAATGAACTCAGTATCAGCTCAAACAACAGACAGGTCTGTCAGAGGAACAATAAAACCAGGGAGGTATACAACTTTAGAATAATCAGCTATTTGTCATTTACCCAATGACAAAATTCAGAGGGATTAGGAAAGAGGGCGAAACAGAAATGGCAAACACAGGGAGGAAGTACATAAAGGATGCTACATTGTGGGGATTGCAATGAATATGATAACCAAAATGTGTATGAACTGCTGAGTGGAAAATGAGTTTGCTCTATAAATGTTCATCCAATTCAAAATAAAAACTTCAAAAAGAAAAGAAAGAGAAATGCTGCTGGGTGACAATGTGGGTGCAGGAAGGGAAGGGAGAGTTTGCTACATGTGGATGGGCACAGAGCCAACCCAGACAGGGGCTGTTTCTCACCCCCACCCGGCTCCCCTTACAGGTCCTGAGCAACCTCCTGTCCATTTCCTCCACTGATCAATAAGAGGTCAATCTTCGCTTGGACCATTGCCTCAAAAAATCCATGTTTTATAAAACAGTGTGTACCGCTAAGGGGAAAACTATAACATATATTTTACTGGGGAGCACAGTGGCTCTGTAGGATACACCACAGGGTCCACAGTTCAAGTCCACCAGCCACTCTGAAGGGAAAAAATGAGGCTTTCTGCTCCTGCAAAGATTTACAGCCTTGGAAACCCTATACAGGGCCAGTATGAGTTGGAACCGATTCAGTGGCACTTACCATCAACAACAACATACTTTACTGGGAGTCCTGGTGTGGCACTGTAGGATAAGCACTGGGCTGATAACCACAAGGTTGTTGGTTCAAACCCATCAGCTTCTCCTCAGAAACCCTACACAAGGCTGTAAAGAGTCAGAACTGACTTGACAGCACACAACAACCGACAGCACTTAACAATACTTTACTAGTTAGAAACAATATAGTGAGGAAGTTAAGAGCACACAGATTTTACAGCCAGATTCTCGTGTTCCAATCCCAGCTCCATCATTATCATATACACTTACTTCTCTGTTCCTCAGTTTGCTCGTCTATGAAATGGGAGTAATAATAGCACCCACCTGATAAGATTTTTAGGAGTGTTGACATGAGTTAATACATGGAAAGCACTTAGAACAATGCCTGGCACGGATCAGCACCACATAAGGGTTTACTAGCGTAGTGGTTACGAGTCGGGCTACTAACTTCAAGGTCAACAGTTTGAAACTACCAGCCATTCCACAGGAGAAAGATGAGGCGTTCTGCTCCTGTAAAGATTTACAGCCTCGGAAACCCTATACAGCATCCCAATAATTCGGAACCAACTCCACAGCAACCACCACTATTAGAATAAAGTCGAAAGGATAAATGGGCACTACTTTTAGAGCTACCAATGCCCAAAGCCTCAGACCCAGCAATTCCCTTTGAAGTCCCCTACAGATGCTGACCACTGTAAGACATGACATGTGTCCCGGGCCACTGACTGCAACTTTATTCATCATAGCAAAAGCCTAGAAACAAATATCTATCACCAGGAAGTGACTAAATCAATTGAGTGAAGGTGTTCTTTAAGGATCCATGAAGGGATCTGTGGGCTTCCTGGGACCCCTGAATTAGATCTTATGAGATGCCCCAGAGCTGAGACCACTCCCATTCCTCTTGGCTTCTCACTTTTAACCTCCTGAAGCAAAGACTGGAAAAAATCCTCCAGTGACCAGTCTGCAGAGTCGAAGTCCCAGTGAAGAGCTGGTAGCTACATACTACTGTGGTACATATATACAATAGAATACTACCTAACTATAAAAAATAATGAGTTCTCAAAACATAGCACAGATGAAATCTGGGGGACATTATACTGAGTAAAATAAGTAAATCACAAAGGGATAAATATTCTAAGGTCTCACGTTATAAAAAGTCAATTATAGGTACATACATAGAAAGCAATATTCTCTGACAATTATGAAGCTATGAGAGTAAGGCAAAGGGAGGTAGAGTCACTTTCTACATAGTAGACATTTGTCATTTTTGGTGATGGGAAAGACAATACCCAAGTCCTGGTGTGGTGCTGTAGGATAAGCACTGGTCTGATAACCATAAGACCAGTGGTTCAAACCCATCAGCTTCTCCTTGGCAACCCTATACAGGGTCACTATGAGTTGGAACCAACTCGACGGCACTTAATAACAGCAATAAGAATGCAGTGTGCACAACTTGACCAGTGAAATAAAGACACTAAGAGATACTCAAGAATAAGGGACAGTTTTGGTAAATGCTGTAACATACAATTTTGCAACAACAGTAATAACACCAAAAATATGTGTGTGGTGACATAGGTAAATATGTATGCATATATGTGCATAAGAAGGCACATGTGAGTACATATATGTATGCATGTATAAGCACATCTTTCCCAAATACCTACTGCTGTCGCTTCAATTCTGACTCATATCAATCTTGTAGGATCGAGAATTGCCCCATAGAGTTTCCAAGACTGGAAATCTTTACAGAAGCAGCCGCATCTTTCTTCTGCAGAGGAGCAGGTGGACTTAAACTGCTGGCCTTTTGGTTAGCAGCCAAGCACTTAACCACTGAGTTACCAAGGCTCTTAGTATACATGTTTGTATGTGCTGCATATATATACTCACATCACAGTAAAACACATGGGGGGCACAGTTATGAAGACTTTGTAGGCATATTCAAACATCTCAGGGATTGGTTTACTGGGTGAAAAGGCTTAGGTCCATGGTCTTGTGAGACAATCAGTCAATTGGCATAACATATCTCATAAAGATAATGTTCTACTTCCTGGCTTGATAGTAACATCTAGGGTATTAAAAGTCTGTGCATAGCCATGTAAGATACAACTATTGATTAGTCTCTACTTGTCTGGAGCAAAAGAGAATAAAGGAAACCAGAGAAAAAACTAGGTCATCCGTTGTTGCTGTTGTTGTGTGCTTCCAAGTCGGTTCTGACTCATAGAGACTCTGTATAGGGTTTCCGAGGAGTGGCTGGTGGGCTTGAACAGCCAACCTTGCAGTTAGCAGCCCAGTGCTTATCCTATAGCTCTATACCAGGACTCCTATGATACAACTATTGCGCTCTACTCGTCTGGAGCAAAAGAGAATGAAGGAAGCCAAAGAAGAAACTAGCCCACATGAGCTACAGCTTCAAAATGGGAGCCCAATTTGCCATGTAAACTTTCACCTAATAAACAATAAAAAAAGATTTTTTAAGAAGTAAACAAATGATATATTGGTATGTATTCAGTTGGATCATGGGAAGGAGGTTCTGCAGCTGACTCCAAGGAGAGAGAGACTCAATGGTGGGTGCGGATGAGGTGAGAGACTTCACATCTTTTCCTTGTAATATTTTGAATCTTGAATCACATGAATTTTGTTTTTTCAAAAACAAAATGATGGTCCACAATACTAACACAGCTGTCTCCACCCAGCCCCAAACCCAAAACTCCTCCCTGCAAGCACCTACCTGTGGGGCTAGGCATCTGGTCACTCTCTGGAGGTGCATCTACATCTGAGATCTGGATACTGGGCATGTTGAGGGGCTTCAGGATGGTGCTGGGAACAGAAAACAACCACAAGGGATGTCAGTTTAGCCCCTTCAGGGACTCAGCTCCCCCCCTTCTCCAAAACATGTGGCTTGTGCCTGGGCTGAAGACCAGCCTACATCAGGCGATGAAGGTGGGCTTGGTCGAGCATCCCACAGTGCTGGCCCAGCTCCCAGGCTAAGTGTGGAGGGTGGATTTAGGGGGGCTCTGGAGAGAGAAGATGCTCTTTCCCAGAATCTGTGACAGCACAAGCAACCAATTTAGCAAACCCAGGATGGAGAATCCCAGAAAATAAAGCCCATGTGTTGTACGTGCTGACTTTCCAAGCACTTACGGGTTCTACTGCTTAGTTAAAAAACCTTAATAATGACTATTTGTTTCTTGGACCAGGATTCCAGTTCATAGCCATTTCTTATGGAGGAAAACTCAACAAATACTTCGGGCATCTGGAGGAAAAGTGGAATGCAACAGGTTGGCTGCCAGAGGTCAGGCAGCTTTGGGAGGGACACTGATACAGTGCTCTCAGAGCTTCACGGACAGAGCCCTCAGCCAGGCAGAGCAAGGACCACAAGGAGGCAGTCTGAGTCGAGACACACACATACCTTTTCACAACCAAAGAGAACAATGGGGAAAGCTCAGAGAAACACGCCCAAAGTCAACAGAGGACTTGCCCAAACAGGAAGACACACATGCTATCAATTAAGACCAAGATGGCCAAACTTCATCTCTCATACTTCAGACATATTGTCAGGAGGGACCAGTTGCTGGAGAAGGATATCATGTTTGGTAAGGTGGAGGGTCAGAGAAAAAGAGGAAGACCCCCAACGAGGTGGACTGGCTAGGTGGCAGCATCGATGGACTCAAGCGTGGCAACAGTAGTGAAGTTGGCCCAGGATCGGGCAGTGTTTCGTTCTGCTGTGCATAAGGTCTCTATGAGTCGATACCAACTCGATGGCACCTAACAACAACAATGGGGAAAAGGACATCATGCTTGGTAAAGTGGAGGAAGACCTCCCAATGAGATGGATGGGCATGGTGGCAGCAACAGTGGGCTCAAGCTTAACAATTACGAGGATGGCACAGGACTAGGAGGTGTTTTGTTCTGTTGTGCATAAAGGTCACTATGAGTTAGAACCGACTCAACAGCACCTAACAACATGGTGAGAAGCCACCGCCCATCTGTCTGTTTTACTGTGGTGGCCTGTGTGTGGCGGTGATGCTGGGAGTTAGGTCGCTGGTATTTAAATATCAGCTGGGTCGCTCATGGTAGACGAGTCTCAGCAGAGCTTCTAGGCTATGACAGACTGGGAAGACAGGCCTGGTGATCTAACTTTAAGTACTTCTGAGAATTAGCCAATGAATGTCTTATGGCTCACAACAGATTGTCTAACACGCTTACTTTGGATACATCATCGGGAAAGATCAATAGCTAGAGGAGGACATCACGTTTGGTGAAAGTGAGGACCAACAAGGTCATCCCTAGTGCGGTGTGTTATGGGTTGAATTGTGCATGCTTGATGTCTTTGTCATGTTAATGAGAGGATTAGTGTACAGTGTGCTTTGAGTCTGTCCTATAAGATATAAAGAGAGTGGATTAGACAAGGGTGGGGGATATTAAGCCACATGAATATCACCCAGAAGGACCCTGGATTTAGACGTCTAGCCTGTGAGAAGATAAAAGTCTGCGGCATTTCTGTTAGAGCAGCACTGGCTGGCTAAGACAGATGATCAGCACAAGAACCTCAAGGATGGACTCAAACATGCTGGTGATTGTGGGGGTGACGCAGGAGCTGGTAACGCTCATCGTACTGAAGGTCACCACAATTCAGAGTAGACTCAGCATCAGTGAACACAGTGGAGACAGGTCTCATGTTATCTGCTTGATGGTCTCAAAGGAAAACAATACAATGAAAATGGAAGATATGAAGGAACTTCTTATTGCAGTAGCACGCATAGACTTCTGAACCTCAGAACAGATCCTCTCAGGAAAGGGGAGTACAGGCACCCACAGAAGGCACTCCCCACCTCCTCATCTAATACCCTGCCGTAACACTGGGGCCCATGCATTCACTTTATTGAAGCTGGCATCTAGGATGAAATTATTTACCAGTCCTGAAACTCTCTAAAAGTACTTACACGTTTCAAGAGTCACCAAAGCCCAACTAGATGCCACAGGGAAGGAAGTGGAGGACCTTTGACGGGTTCACCAAAGGGTATATAACCCAAACCACTACCATGTAGCAGATGCCGACTCATAGCAACCCTGTATTGGATTTCTGAGGCTGTAAATCTTTACAGGAGCAGAAAGCCTCACTTTTCTCCATGGAGCAGCTGGTGGGTTTGAATTGCTGACCTTGGGGTTAGCAGTCCAGTGCTTATCCTACAGTTCCACCAGAGCTTCTTTTAAAAGAGCTTATGTTGTTGTTGTCGTGAAGTGCCGCTGAGGTAGTTCCAACTTATAGCATCCCTCTATGGAATTTCAGAGGAGCGGGTGGTGGGTTTGAACTGCTGACCCTGTGGTCAGTAGTCCAGTGTTTACCTTACAGGGCCATACCAGGACCCCAAAGTTCATATAATCAAATGAAAAAAAATTTTTTTTTTTTTTTAATTCACTGAGGGAACGGAATGTAACCTGGTCTGGGGTTGGGGTGGGGCCGTGAAGAGGGTTTTGGCTCATTTGAAATCAAATACAGTGAAAATGCAGAAAGCGAAACAAAGCCTGTGAAATCCAGCAAAGCGAGTTGAAACCAAAGAACTCTGACCCGAAATCCTAGCTCCCCATGGGCTGGGCAAGGACCTTTCTGAAATTGCCTTGGACAGAAACCAGATCAATTCCAGGGTTTGGCCACATTGGAGACTTCTCTCCACATCAGAGAAAGAGATTTGGCTGTGGAGTGTAACAAAATGTTCAATGCAGCCAAAAGAGAGGGTTTGGTTCTCATTTAAAATGGCAAAAACATCCCTGTGGTTTTGGCCAAGTGGTCACCTCCCTCCGCCCAGGTCCTAGCCCCAGATCAGTCAGCATCAGCATGTTTTAGACTTGAACAAGGCTTGTTGCTTGATCCTAAACACTAAAGTCCCCAAAAGCCAAGGTAATGGGTTTGCCTTCTTGACATACTTTGGCATCTGGACCAGAAAAAGAGAAGGGAGGACCAGCCTGAGTCTCCACAGACATTCTAATCGGGACCCTGGGACAACACATGGTCCAAGAAGCAGACCCCTGGTCGGTCTAGATTGGCTGACTAGTTGGGATCAGCCTTTCTTCCTCCTCTTCCAGATGCCCCCAAGTCTAGGAGAGCTTTGCTCCGAGCTTTTCCAGAGTGGAACCATTCTGTAAGGAGTCAGGACCACAAGTGTCCCAGTGGGGAAGGGGTTGAGGTACCAGGTGTCCTATGAGAAATCTGCAGCCTGAGTTTGGCTGGCCTTAGCAACAGCCCTGAGACTCTGGAATTCTCCATGAGGGAGGACACAGCTTCCCCAGGCCTCGGTGTTTCCCCTCTCTGACTCAGCATCTCCCCTCCTCTCTCTGACTCAGCATCTCCCCTCATGACTGTCACAGCGTCTCTCACTCCGTGATTGGAGACACACCACTGTCTGCCCCTCTCTTCTCATCCTCAGCCCAAAGCAGGTGGCAATGGTGGCAGTGGGTACAGAGGCCACGCCAGGGGTGGGCTAGAAGAAGGTGGTATTTACCAACTGGAGAGCACATGGAACTCCCCCCACCCTGTGGTCCCCAGACACCCCTCAGCCCCATCCTTCTCACTCACCCCTGTGCCCCCAAGTTACAGCCGGAGTGCCAGGAAGAGGAGGAGGGTGGGGGACGGATGCGCTCATTGTCATCCTGCATCTGGAGACGGATGGGCCGGCGCAGTCCCCAGGAGATGTTCAGCAGCCCCTCCACGATGAACTCATCTTCCTCCTGCCCATAAAGCAGTCAGCACCATGAGTCCAGAAGAGTCTTGCAGAGCCCAGCACCACAGGTGGGGACAAGTGACAGAAAACTGGACATGTCTTAGCTGGACATCCTGAGATATGTCCGTGGGAAGGAACTGTTAAGTGCCATTGAGTCGGTTCTGACTCATAGTGACCCTGTATAGGGTTTTCAAGAGCAGCTGGTGTGCTTGAACTGCTGAACTTGTGGTTAGCACTCATCCTACAGCACCACATGAGGGCTCAGCTAGGACATAGGTTTAGTCATACACTGTAGGCAGATTAAAAGCAGCATTTCCCTAAATTTACTCGGCACGGCACCAGCTCCTCCAACAGATCGACTGTTACCTTAGAAAAGGTGGCATGAGCGTTCATGAGTTGGGAGATGGCCGAGCTTCACTAATCAGATTCCTTTACAACAGGACTGTCCAGAGGCTGTAATAAACTAACGTGCTATATTATGAATCTTCAACAGGTGAATAAATCTTGCAAGAGCTCCAAATTTATACTCATGCATTGCTGACGGACAAGAAGCTAAGTATGAAATCCTTCCAAGGTCATTTATAGGTTCTATCCTAAAGAAATGAATCTATTAACAACCCTTTCATCATGGGGTATTCTGATGTATTCTATAGGACACACCCCAGGAAAGCTGTTTAAGGGTCATGGTCTTGTTCATGACCCAATCACGAATGAAGAGACTCTTTGAGACCTCATGTTTTATGGACAGGCCCACAAGGGTCAGACCTGGGTCATAGCCACATCATTAAGTTACGCCCAGTGGGTGAAGATGATCATTGTGCATTCAGCAGCTACTCTGAGTCCTAGGATCACTGTGGGAGAGGGAGCGAGGAAGAAATCAAGGCAGAAGAGCGAAGCAACTTTAGGACATTTTGGAAAAACATGGGGGCACAGACATGATTTCTCCACAGTCTATTATGTGGCCTTCCAGTTTGACAACTAGAATCATTACTTCCTAATACATGAATGTAGGACAGAATTTAACCCAAAGTAGAACTTGACCTAAGTGAAGTGGTTTGAGGGACATTTAAAAAAGGGCCACTGCCTCCTAAACACTATCCCCAACCAGCCTGTCTTAGTTGAAATTCCACCACTTGATATGTGTTACTATAGATTAAATCTCAATGGCTTGATAACCTGAAAAT
Organism: Chrysochloris asiatica; assembly: GCF_000296735.1. Lineage (NCBI taxonomy): Eukaryota > Metazoa > Chordata > Mammalia > Afrosoricida > Chrysochloridae > Chrysochloris > Chrysochloris asiatica. The sequence continues at coordinate 8,638,297 of NW_006408659.1, read as the reverse complement.
GTCCTTAGAAATGTATTACACATGCCTTCTTATCAGTCAAGAACACTTGAGTATAAATTACGCTACCAGGGTTCCTTTATAACTTGTCACCTATCTGATAACAGGCTCTACAGAAATGGATACAAGAGGAGTAAGCTTAGGTTGCAGATAGGGGTTGGGACAGACAGATGGTTAACAAAGAGAACTCCAAAGAAGGCACCTGGAAGAAGGCTGCAGTGGGGGAAAGATCCAAGCGTTACCATCCAGAGCTTACAGAACTTGGCCAAGTCACTGCAGCAGTATGACCTAGGCTCAGTGATTGAGAACTGAGCAGGCTTCTTGGGTTGCCCAAGAAGAGGAAGTCTGCTTCAGAGCCATCTGAAAGGGTCATATCATGAGACCCTCCCTTTGGAGAATCCCCACTCTGGAACTGGTGCTAGCCCAACCACACAGCCATAGACATAAAAAGTCCATCCTTCTTAGTATGAAACTGCCCTTCTACAGAACCCCAGGAAATCCTTCTAGCATCCTAAATGAGAGAGAGGCCACTCAAGGTGGCAGGAGGGGCAGGGGCATCTTGGAACCTCAGGACTCCTTCAGACCCAAGACACACGGAAACAAAGAATAGGCTGGCCCACCTGGGAAGGAGCCACACAGCCCTACCGGGGAAGCCTTACCTCACGGTGTCGCAGCTGCAAATTCTGGCCTTCATAGTACAAGTTGTAGGTCTTCAGGTGCAGGAGAAGCTCATTCCTTAGAGGAAATACAAGTGATGTTAACTTTCTTGGCCGGAGCTACTTACATGCAGTTGTGGCCTTTTTCTCACCTCCAATTGTCCTTTAGCCACCCCACTTTGGGTGCTTGTGGGTATACACGTGTGATGTATGCAGATTCCTGCTACCACCACTCCACCACCATCTTCCCCCAGGAACAGCGTCAAGAGCAACCATCACTAAAGAACAGACCGAGCTTAAGAAGCCACTCTAGAAAACAAAGGCAGGCCTCATTTGCTGACAGAGGCTGGAACCCCTGACAACACTCCCTAGGGTCCAACAAGTCACGGTCACACAAAGGCAAACATGGCCAAAGCCCTGCCTCATCCATGCTGGGAGTTAAGAAGGGACCATCATTGCAGGTCTTCACAAGACTCAGAAATTTCCAGACTTTTCCAAAGGTTAAAAGAGTATGATCTGTGCCCCACTGACCTATGCCTCAAAGACACGATTTTATCATGTGTTCAAAAACTTGAAAACTCCCATCAACAGTGGAATGGATAAATAAAGAGAGGTATAATCACATAATGACGTGCTGGTGGCACAGTGGTTAAGCAATGGTCTGCTAACCAAAAGTTTTGAGGTTCGTACCCACCAGCTGCTCCTGCAGTGGAAAGATTTGTCAGTCTACTTCCACAAATATTTTCAGCCTTGGAAGTTTGATGGGACACTTCTACTCTGTTCTAAAAGGTCACTATGAGTTGGAATGAACTCAACGGCAGTGAGCTTGGTTTGGTTGTAGTCACACAATGCAATGCTGCAGGGTAATGCGATGGAATGCAACATAAGTTGAGCTGCAAGGTTGGAGGTTCAAACCCACCAGCTGCTCCTCAGAAACCCTACACAGGGTCGCTATGAGTCGGAACTGACTCAGTGGCACTTAACAACAACAACACACACAACACAGATGAATCACATATAGTATGCAGAGTGAAAGAAGCCAGACAGAAAGAAGCACATATGGAATTATTCCATTTGTAAAAAGTTGGAAATTCAGGATTTTAGAATTTAGAATGTAATTCACCTTGTGGGTTAATCACTAGACATGTTCACAAAGGGGTTTCTGGACCTTGACAATAGTCTACCTTGATCTAGGTGCTGGTCACACTGGTGGGCTCAGTTTGTGAACATTCAGAAAAACTTACTGTCCCCTGAAGTCTGGGTTCAAGCCTCCTTCGCTGCCAACTACAGCTCTCATTTGGTTATAGTACTGGTAATGGTAAGGAGCTCTGGTAGCGTAATGGTTACGAGTCAGCAGTTCAAAACTATTAGCTGTTCCACAGGAGAAAGATGAGGCTTTCTGCTCCAGTAAACATTTAGCTTTGGAAACCCTGTGCAGGGTCACTGTGAGTCGGAATCGACTCCATGCCACACCACCACCACCACCACCACCACTAGTAATGGTGTATGATGGACTTCCCACCTTTGTCATCAGAGTGCTTCCTTGCTAAACCCATGAATATTCTAGAAGCAACTTTATCTAGCACTGATTGTTATTGCATTCCATGAGCTTCAGCAGCGAGGGGCCCACTGATCTCAGGAAAAAGGCAACCAAGTTCAGTCCCTCCCTCTACCCTCAGCTCTTCAATGGAGAGATTTTAGGCCAAGTCAGGACAAACCAGCTGGAAATTCCAAGAAGCTCCTGACAAACCTAGATCAGCGGGAGGAACTGTATGAAAGCTGAAACGAATTAGTGAAAAAATGTGCTTCCAGATAACTGAAAACATAAGCGGTTTAGTACTTCTGAGCACATAAATCTGAAAGGAGGACTTAATATTACTGGCTGGTTGAAATCCTTGGGGAAATCCTTCAATAAAGACAATACAAATTATCTGTATCCTGCAAAAGTGCATGTATGTAACTTTCACTCAATTCACGATAAAAAAAAACTAATAAAAAAATAAAAGCGTGTATGTAATGAACAAGTGTGTCGGGAGGGCTAAAAACAACTGGTGTCGAGTTAACTCCAACTCATGAGGATTCCTTGTGTATCAGAGTAGAACTGTGATATGGTCTTCAAAAGGCTGATTTGTTTGGCAGTAGATTGCTAGGTCTTTGCTTCAAAGAACCTCTGGTGGACTTTAGCTGCTAACCTTTCCATTAGCAGCTGAGTGGGTTAGCCGTTACACTACTGAGGAGCTCTAAAAACAACCTTGTTGGTGGTGTTAGTTGTCATTCTGACTCTTGATGACCCCCAGGGTTGCAGAGTAGAAGGTTTTCAAGGCTGTGACCTTTCTGAAGCAGATCACCAAGCCTGTCCTCTAAAGTGTCCCTGACTACCTTTCAGTTGGTGGTCAAGCAATTAATGGTTTGCACCACCACAAATTAAATCTACATTTTAAAAAGAGCATCCAATATGTTGCACAATGAATATGTGCAGGACATAAAAAAACAAGAACAACATACCTTCAAGCTTAGAATTTGAAGAAAAAAAAACAAGTTTGGCTCAGCTTCTGTCACGTTAGCAATAACTTAGCGTTCAAGAGGTTTCAGTGCATACAGAACAATAAAGCTGGCCTTTCTGTTCAGAGGAACCACAGCAGCGCAGGGGAACACCATTGCAGGACTCCCCCAGGGGACATCACAGACAGGACACAAGTAGCCACCAGCCACCTCCTGCTCTAGGAAGCCTTCCAGGACCCAACTTTTGAGGCCCTATAGGTGACATGTCTTGAAAACCACCTCTTCACTTCCCTCTCCAGGGCCAGGCTCTGGGGGTGAGTTTTTAACTGTAGCAGTGCCTTGCTGATTGATTATCTCACTGGTCCAAACTCGTTGGATTAGCTCCTCGTCTCACATAGGAGCCCCAGCTCTTTCACGTACAGAGAAAGCACCTGCCCCTGCTCCAATACACCTGCAGTGTACCCAACACAGGATTGGCCCCCAGAGACATAACACTCGAGCAAAAACTCTTACTTGGAAATGTATTTATCTTGTCCGCAAGGGACAAGAGACGTTTGGTGGCTGTAGTCCATTCTTTCCTTCTCTTCTCATCAAAAGGTGAGGTCTGCATTTGAAAGAAAGCAGAGGTTAGCGTCTGTTGGAATTTGATGGCACTTGGAGAGAAGTGCAGGAGCAGAGGAAAGACAAAATCAGACTACAGGGGTCTCTGTCCCTCTGCTCCACATGTGGGCTGCCCGTGCTGACCCAGAGCTAGTAGGACAACTACCTGCTAGCTGCAACCTCCACTTGCACAGGCACAGAGAGCTAATACCCAAGGAGAAAGGATAAGCCCAGGACAGTCAGAAAACAAGTCCGGCGCAGTCTGAGAACAACCGCTGCAGTAGCCAACTCAATGTGGACCACTGAGTCCTGCCTGGAGGGGCATTCACAGCACAAAACAGAGACTGACTCATGGGACTGGGACTAGCTCCCCTGAGAATGTCCCAACAGGGATGGGTGCAACAGATCACCATTAAAGCATGATCCTGAAAAAGTAAGTCATCGACTTGGAAAATAATAGTTCACTATGAAAACTCAGGAGTCCTGGTATGGCACTGCAGGTTAATGTGCTAGACTGCAAGGTCAGTTTGAACCACAAGGTTGGCAGTTTAAGCTCACCAGCTGCTCCTTGGAAACCCTATACAGGGTTGCTATGAGTCAGAATTGACTTTAGGACACTTAAAAACAACAACAACATATATAGGCATGCATGTGCACATATTTTACATTTACACATATTTTAAACAAAATTGGGCTTATAATCTATACATAAGTTTGTTTGTAAGCTTGAGTTTTCATATCTTTGCTGTTGTGAAGTGCCGTCAAGTCAGCTCCAATTCACAGTGACCCTGTATAAGGTTTCTGAGGAGCGACTGCTAAGTCTGAACCAACACTCCTGCAGTTCAAACCGACCTTGCGGTCTAGTACATTATTCTGCAGTGCCACACCAGGACTCCATGTATATATATGTGCATGTATATATATGTATATACACGGGGTCCTGGTGTGGCACTGCAGGATAAGCACTGGGCTTCTAACCGCCAAGTCAGTTGTTCAGGCCTACAACAGCTCTTCAGACCCTATATAAGGTCATTATGAGTCAGAACCAACTGCAAGGCTCTTAACAACAACAACATATTTATATGGGTGGTGGTTGTGTGCCATGGAGTCGGTTCTGACTCATAACACCCTGCATAAGGTGTCAGAGAATGGATTTATGGGAGCAGAAAGCCTGTTTTTTTTCCCTTGGATCAATTGGTAGATTCAAACTGCTGACCTTGCAGTTATCAACCCAACTTGTAACCCACTACACTACCAGGGGGTTGTTGTTGTTGTTCAGTGTCATCGAGTCAGTTCCAACTCATCATGACCCTATATAGGGTTTCCAAGGAGCGGCTGATGAGTTTGAACCATCGACCTTGCAGTTCAAACTGACCTTGGGTTGAGTGATTGTCCTATGGCACCACAAGTGTATCAAAAAAAAAATATGTGTATCAAAAAAAGAAGGGAAAAAAACAAAGAGCCAACTCATGGAAGGCCCATGTGTTATAAGAAACTGCTCCATGGGATTGTCCTAATGATAATTCTTTTACAGAAGCAGATCACCAGGACTTTCTTCTGTGCTGCCATTGGGCAAATTCAAACTGCCAACTTTTAGGATAGTGATGTTGTTGTTAAGAGCCGCTGAGTTGGTTCCAACCCATAGCGACCCTTGTATAGGGTTTCCAAGGAGCCACTTGAGCATGAACTGCTGATCTTGTGGTTCAAACAGACTTTGCAGGGCAGCGCATTAACCCACAGCGCCAAACCAAGACTCCAGGAGAGTAGCTGAATGCAAACCATTTGTGACACCCAGGAAGCTATATGTGTTTATACAACAGTTTCTCAGTCTCAGCACTGTTGAGCTTTGGGGCTAGATAATGTTTTGTTGTGGGACTAGCCTGTGCATTGTAGGATGCTTAGTGGCCTCTACCCATTAGATGCCAGTAACACCAGGCACCAACACAGTCTCGACAATCAAAAATGTCTCCAGACATGACCAAACTGCCTCTGTACCAGCCTCTGTTGAGAACCACTGGTATATGTTTATATGTATTAAATGAACCAAAAGCTTGCTCTCTTGAGATAATAGCTTTCCTAGTGAATTCTTTCAACATTTTACTATGAGAATTTTCAAATTGTGACAGTAAATATCCATCTATCCCCTGCTGGATTCTATCCTTCACATGCTACTATATTTTCACAAAGGAGCCCTGGTGGTACAGTGCGTTAAGTGTCGGGCTGCTAACCTCAAGGTCGGTGATTCAAGCCCATCAGCTGCTCCATGGGAGGAAGATGAGGTTCTCTGCTCCCATAGAGATTTACAGTCTCAGAAACCCTATAGAGCAGTTCTATTCTGTCTTATAGGGTCAATGAGTCTGAATCAGCTTTAAGGCAATGGACCTTTAACCGACCTATTTATATGGTCCTTTTCCAACTAACTTCTTAATGCATTTCAAAGAAAATGGTAGACAGTGATCACTTTCCCTTAAACACTCCAAATCACTGTGCTTCAAATCATGACAATGAATTCAGCATGGAAGAGCACTAGACTACAGACCACAAGATTGGCGATTCACACCCACCAGCTGCTCCTCGGAAACTCTATAGACGGTTGCTATGAGTCAGAATCGACTCGAAGGTACTTAACAACAACATATTTTATTGCAGCAAATATATATGCATCCAAACAATTACCATTTCAACCATCTCCATGTGTATGGATCAATAGCATGATGTTCATCCCATTATTCATCCATCCCCCTTAACCATGCCCAAAGAAGTGAGTTTTCCTCCCCTTCTCCCTCCCACCCATCCCTTATAACCACTAATCAACTTTGGTCTCTATACACTTAACCTATTCTAAATATTTCATGCAAGTGGGATCATAGCCCCCTTTTAAATAATGTTTTTGTTTGTTGTTATCAAGTTGATTCCAAGTCATGGACACTCCATGAGTATAGAGTAAAACCGCTTCACAGAGTTCTCAGAGCTGTGAGCTTTCAGAAGCAGATCACTAGGCCTGTCTCCCAACATGCCTCTTGGTGGGTTCAAACCTCCGACTTTTCTGTGAATAGTCAAGTGCTTACCCATTAGCGCCACCCAGCGACTTGGCACTGTGGGTTAACGCACTGGATTGAAAAGTTGGTTTGAACCACAAGGTCTGCAGTTCAAGCTCACCAGCTCCTCTTCAGAAACCCTATACAGGATCACTATGGGTCAGAACCAACTTGATGGCACTTAACAACAAGATGAAAGCAAAAAGAATTTAAAAGTACGTGGCTCCAAGGCAGGCAGCAGGAGCTGGATGGAAGCAGTGGAGAGCATCCTGGGGGAAAGGGAGTCCTACTCTAAGCAAACAGAAGCCCTTTCCGACCCACCCAACTCCCAGGGGCTTCGAGGATGTGGTGAAGGGGCCTGGGGCCTCAGATACAGTCAAAGGTGCTCACTGCTCATCCACCAAAGAAGCTGACCTCTTCTTCCCTTAAGTCTGGGCAGAAACTAAGTTAATAGGAGCTGTTGTTGTTGATCAGTGCCACCGAGTGGGTACCAACTCATAGGAACTCTGCACAACAGAACGGAAAACACTGCTTGGTTCTGCACCAACCTCACAATCGTTACTACACTTGAGCCCACTGCTGCTGCCACTGTGCCAATCCAACTCATAAAGGGTCTTCCTCTTTCTCTTTTTCTCCAATCCTCCATGTTACCAAACATGATATACTTCGCCAGGGACTGGACCCTCCTGACAATGTGTCCAAAGTATGAAAGATGAAGTCTAGCCATCTTGGCTTCCAGGAAGAATTCTGGCTGTTCTTCCAACACAGATCTGTTGGTTCTTTTGGCAGTCCATGGTACTTTGAATATTCTCCTCTAACACCATAACTCAAATGCATCAATTCTTCTATGATCTTCCTTACTCTCTGTCCAACTTTCACATGTATATGAAGTAATTAAAATACCATGGCTTGGGTCGGACACACCTTAGTCCTCAAACTGACATCTTTGCTCTTGAACATTTTAAAGAGGTCTTGTGCAGCAGATTTGCCTAATGCAATACATCATTTGATTTCCTGACTGTTGCTTCCGTGAGTGTTGATGGTTGAGCCAAGCAAAATGAAGTCTTTGACAACATCAATCTTTTCTCCATTTATATGGATGTTATTTATTGGTCTAGTGGTGAGGATTTTTGTTTTCTTTACACTGAGGTGCAACCCATACCGAAGGAGTCAACATGGGGGCCCTGGGTTTGTGAGATCTGTGGACAATATGGGCTCTCATCTTTTCCACTGCTGATGGATGAGCAAAGATGTTAACAGGCCACCAAAGATGCTGCTAACCAGGAATTTCAGTTAGGGTCAAGGTTAAGTGCCTTGGAATGGGGACACTATCCTGGATCATCGGATGGACCCACTGTCATAATTTGTTGTTGTTAAGTGCCATCCATCAGTTCCAACTCATACTGACCCTATATAGAGTTTCCAAGGAGTGGCTGGTGAGTTTAAACTGTCAACCTTGCTGTTCAAACTGACTTTTCGGTCCAGTGCTTATCCTACAGCGACACAGCAGGACTCCACTGTCATCATGAGGGGCTTAAAAGTGGAAAAAGGAAACAGAATAAAAGGCCAAGTGATTTAGTGAGGTCTCAATCCACTGTTGCTGGCTCTGAAAATGGAGGAAAGGACCACTAGCCAAAGAATACAGGCAGTCTTTGGAAGTTAGAAAAAGCAAGGAAGCAGATAGTTTCCTAGTGATGAGAGTCCCACCAACACCTTGGTTTTAGCCCATTGAGACTGGTAGATTTTTAACTGCTGACCTTGCAGTTTGCAGCGCAGCTCGTAATACAGTTCCCTACCAGGACTCCAACATATATATATAACTACTGGTGTGGGGCTGTAGGTTCAGCATTGGACTGCAAACCAAAAGTTTGGTAGTCCAAAACCAACAGCTGCTCCTCGGAAACCCTATACAGGGACGCTACGGGTCAGAACCGACTGGACAGCACTACTGCCGACCTTGCAGTTCAAACCAACTTTGCAGTCTAGTGCACTAATCCATAGCGCCACACCAGGACTTCTATACTCCTATATATATACACACACATATATATACATGTACATACACACATATATACACACACGCACATACACACACTTACACACGTACATACACACATGCATGCACATGTGCACGTGTACATACAACATACACATATGCATGAACACCCATGTACACATGTGCATAAAATGTGCACACATGTGTATGTGTGTGCATATACATATCTACACATGTACATGCATATACATGCACACACATATATACACACATGTACATACACATACACACATGCATACACACATACATATACATACACACATATATACATATACATACATATATATATACACACATATATATACATGTGTATACGCAGGAAGATCATAGAATAATTGATGCCTTTGAATTATGGTGTTGGAGGAGAATATTGAAAGTGCCATGGGCTGCCAAAAGAACCAATATATCTGTGTTGGAAGAAGTGCAGCCAGAGTGTTCCTTAGAGGCCAAGATAGCCAAACTTCATCTCTCATACTTTGGACATATTGTCAGGAGGGAACAGTAGTTACAGAAGGATATCATGCTTGGTTAGATGGTAAAAGAAAAAGAGGAAGACCCCCAACGAGATGGATTGGCCAGGTGGCATCATTGATGGACCCAAGTATGGCAACAGTAGTGAGGTTGGCCCAGGATTGGACATTGTTTCGTTCTGCTGTGCATAGGGTCGCTATGAGTCGGTTCCGACTCGATGGCACCTAACAACAACAACAACAATATACGCATTTATGGATATGCACATGTATATATGTGTGCGCATGTGCTGCGGTCAAGTATTTATAGTCTATAGCGCCACACCAGGACTCATATATATATATATATATATATATGGAGCTCTGGTAGTGTAGTGGTTACGAATCGGGCTGCTAATCTCAGGGTCGGCAGTTCGAAACTACCAGTTGTGAAAGATGAGGCTTTCTGCTCCTGTAAAGATTTTCAGCCTCTGAAACCCTGTGTAGGGTCGCTATGAGTCGGAACCAACTCCACGGTACTTAACAACAACAATATATATATATATATATATATATATATATATATACACACACATACATACAACTTACTAACTCCCCCTCGGAAACCCTATACAGAGTCCTTATGAGTCAGGACTGACTAAATGACACTTAACAGCAACAACAATGTATGCATATTGTTGCATACATATGTACAGAGTCCTGGTGAGGCACTGTAGGATAAGTGCAGGACCACAGGGTCGATTTGAATCACAAGGACAACGCTTCAAACTCACCAGCTGTTCCTTGGAAACCTATACTGGGTCACTATGAGTCAGAACCAACTCAACAGCACTTAACAACAACATACTATATATACATACACACATATACATATAATATTGGAGTTGGAAAAACCTTACTACCAAGACACAAAATCATAATGAAAAAACTGACACAAATATGTAAAAATTTTAAACTTTTGTTTAGGAAAAAAAAGTTTACTCTATACAAAGTTAAGGAGCCTTGATAGTGGATTACAAACTGGGCTGCTAACCACAAGGTCAGTAGTTTGAATCTACCAGTCACTTCTCAAGTGAAAGATGAAGTTTTTTCCTCCCATAAAAACATTAGCCAAATCTGCTACACAAGACTTCTTTGAAGTGTTCAAGAACAAAGATGTCATTTTGAGGACCAAGGTGCGCCTGACCCAAGCCATGATATTTTCAATAACCTCATATGCAGGTTGGACATGAATAAAGAAGACTGTAGAAGAACTGATGTAGTTGAGTTATAGTGTTGGAGAATATTAAAGGTACCATAGACTGCCAAAAGAACAAATCAATCTGTGTTGAAAGAAGTACAGCCAGAATGTTCCTTAGAAGCCAGCATGGCCAGACTTCATCTCTCATACTTCAGACATGTTATCAGAAGGGACCAATCCTGGAGAAGGACATCATGCTTAATAAAGGGGAGGGCCATTGAAAAAGTGGAAGGCCCCCAGTGAGCTGGACTGGAACAGTGGCAGTAGCAATGGGCTCCAGTGTAGTAATGATAGGGAGATTGATGCAGCACCGGGCAGTGTTTCTTTCTGTTTGGCATAAGGTCACTATGATTCAGTAGCTACTCAATGGTATAGAACAACAACAACAAAGATTCACAGCCTCAGAAACCCTATATAGAGTTGTTATGAGTCAGAACCAACTCGGTGGCATACAACCACCACCATACAAAGTCAAAAGGCAAATGAAAAATTGGGAGAAAAAATATAAACTATACATGGCGGTGTGGTTAATGCACTAGACTGCAAAGTCGGTCTGAACCACAAGGTCAGTGGTTCAAGCTCACCAGCCACCCCTCAGAAACCCTATACAGGTTCACTATGGGTCGGAACCGACTTGACAGCATTTAACAGCACCAACGACATACATGTGACAAAGAGCTGAGGCCCTTAATAAATAAAAGACGTTTTGAAATTGATAAGAAACTGTCTTATATCCATTAAATGGGCAAAGGGCATGAACAAATAGGTCACAGGATATAAATACATACAGTTAAGAAATCTATGACAACATATTCAACCTTCTCCTTTACTAATTTTCTACTTAGCAGATTGATAGAAATCAAGTTGTCAAGTGTGGGACTTCTCCAAGGTTCAGTCACTCCGTACCTATTTGGTGATCTTACCAAGGCCATGATGGACGTTAAGTCTGATACATCTGCTGCATTTACCCAGTCTTTATCTCCAGCCTGACTTCTAGTCACCTTTTTCCTTAGGAAAATGCTTAGGAACCCTATCACATGATTGATTTGGAATTATAGAACTCAACTGCTCCTTTGTCTTCCTCAAGGACAATATCTGCATCTCTCCTCACAACTTCCCAACCATCACCACAAATTACCAAGAGCCTACAACAAGTTGAAAAAGAACCAAGCTAAATTTACATACACTATAAAGCTAATAGCCAAACTAACAAAAAGCCGGAAATGTAGAGTTTAGAGTCTGATATTCCTTAAACAGCATTGTTCCTCACACAAGGAAGGGTCAGGGGAAGACTGTTTATGGGACTGGAATGTGAATTCAATTGGATATTTCCTCTGAGAGTGCCTGCCAATATCTGTGGCCTTGGAGAGAGGGATGCATTCAGCTGGATGGTTGCCACTCCTCCACCTTCCCTGTCATTATTTGATATTTATGGAGCCCTCCTGGACTCCAAAATGCCTTATAAGAATCATTTACAAGCATCATTTCCCACAATACTTTGGGACTGCAAACTGATCATCTCTTTGTAGAAGGGAAAGTAAGGCAGGCAGGAAGAAGGGGTTTCCCACACAAGCCAGCATCTCAGGCATAGAACTGAAATGGTGCTTATCACACAGAGAAAGGAGATAAAGAAAAAGGGCAAGGAGAAAGGGGAGATTTTAGACAAATAATTTTTAACATAAAGCTGCATTTTGAAAATCTAAAAAAGATTTAAATCTACTGAACTCTCTCTACCAGCTTTCTAGTTGCTACCGTGTCAACTCTGAAGCACGGCAACCCCACGTGTGTAAGAGAAGAACTATGCTCCACAGGGTTTCCAATGGTTTGGGAAGTGGATTGCCAAGCCTTTTTTGCAAGGTACCACAGGGAGTACTCAAACCACCAACTTTCTGTTTCATAATCAAGCATGTTAGCACTTCCTAGGGGCTTTGAACTCCATCTATGAACATGGTTATTTACCTCTCAAGAATTCTAAATCAGTACTTCTCTTTAGATGAACCATTTTCAAACATAAAATGTATATTCAATGTCTACTAACTACAGAGCACGTCTGCTAAAATGTTTGAGGTAAACATTGGTGAGCTTGCCAAGGTGGGATACAAGGGTCCAGGCCTTAGTCATGTGGGAGGCCTGTTTGGGTCACCAGCCAGCCAGTCTTTCCTTCTGGTGCTGGCTTCTGGCTTTGTTCTGCCTTCTCAGTATCATTAAATGCCTGGGTGAAGCCACCCAGTTTGCCAGTGAAACCATGTGGAGCCCAAACGATTATTTCCTGTCTGCTTCAATGGCGACTTGGGAGTACAACCTTTCCAGCCATAGAGAATGTTCTGGGCCTGCTTTTCATGTTCTGTGAGTGTACCCATGTTCCTTCCAGACCCTGACCTAAAACTTTTCTCTCCCTGCGAACCATCTCCACAGTCCCTGGGCAGTGTTATGGGGACAGGCCTCACACTACAATCTGTACCCCTTACAGAAATCTATCTGGTGTTTCTCTCCCCTACTGGATTCTGAGTTTCCTCTCCCTGGGTCCCTAGCTGTAGCTCTCGCCCATCACCATCCCTCCCTCAAGGGAGGAAGTCGTTTCAGCAACCAGTCCAAGAAAAGCTAGTCTGCTGTCTTAGGTCAGGGCTTCCTAGAAACAGCCTGAGACAAGGATTCCAGTCCACATGATTTATGAGGGAGGCTCTCCAGAGTAAACTATAAAGGAATGAGGGAAACAGGCAAGGGCAGGGGAAGGAACTCAGCTAAAATCTAGATTCAATCTGATCATACAGGGAGCTCTGGAGTGTAAACAACGGATCACAGAGTTGTCCTTCATAAGGAAATGCAGGCCAAGCACCCTGTTAGCCCCTGGGTAGTACTCAGCTACTGACCAAAAGGCTAGTGGTTTGAGTCCACTCAGAGGCACCTTGGAAGAAAGGTCTGGCAATCTACCTCCAAAAACCCAACCACTGAGTACCCTACAGAGCACACTGAAAACTCTGACATACATGGGGTCACCATGCATTAGAATCAACACCACAACAAAAAGAAAAAAATTTCTGTCAGTCAATGACTGAGAAGTAGGGGGTTGGGTGTGAGCTCCCAGGCATTTCCCAATACTTACAGCACAAATGGATAAAGGGGATCTAGGTGGGCCCCAACAGCATCCGCTACACATGCCCACTCATTTGGACTTGAAGCAACTGCTGGTTCTGTGCATCATCTTCCAGCTGGGAGGAAGCAGCTGCCCACACAAGAGCTGCCGTGCTGTGCAAGGCTGGACGCCCGCCTCTAAGCTAGTCAGAATCCTGGAGCTGCTGCACAAAGGGTCTTTTCCTCTCCTCCTCACAGCCCTTCTCCCTCCTTCTCACAGGTGCTTCCACCCTCCGCAGAAGACACGAGGGGCCGTGTCAAACGCTAGAAACATGCAGACTTAACTGCCTGCAAGAAGCGCGAAAACAAAGTCCTCCCCCAAGAGTCGCAAAATGCATCCAAAATTCTCACCAAACACAGCAGAGTTCCCTCTGCCCTTAGCTCTTGGCTCCTTCAAACTCCAGTACTTGCATTTCCTGTTGTCAGGAAAGCCAGAGAACATGCCCTGGTTTATCAAGTCCCAGAACATGCCTAGGATGCTGGCTTATCCATCGTTCATCTTATTTACCCACTACATGGTCCCCAGACAGAGAGAGGCAAATACAGACCAGAAAAGTGGGCAAGCCCTGTGGTGGAAAGTACATAGCGAGGTGAAGAAGCCCTTTTTGTAGTTTATTACTTTCCAGGCTATCCTGTAGGGGACAGTAATCCTGTCCCTCATCATCCAATGACAGGCAATTATAGCAGGAGGAGAAGAGAGAAAGAGACAGGCTCAGGGAGTGGAGGGCTTCTCATGGAGAATTCCCAAGGTGACCAGTAAGAGGGCTAGACCTCAGCTTACACCAAGAGAGGGAAAGACATCTCAGAGGTTCTCAATCCAAGATGCTAATTAGAATCTTCTTGGGCAGGGGTGAGGCAGGAAAACTTGAAAAATCCTAAGGACAGAGCTATGTAGACTGAAGATTCCACCAAATGCATCTCCAAGTAGCCATTTAAGAACAGAAGGAAAGGAATTTTCTAAAAGCAAAATGAATTTGGTATTTAATATCCCTCCCCACTATTATGTTGCTCAAACCCACTCTGAGGTACCTCCAAAGAAAGACTTGGCAAGCTGCTTCTGGAAGGTCGCAGCCAAGAAAATTCAATTGGGGGGGAGGAGGGGTAATTCTACTCTGAAACACATAAATTCACCTTGAGATGATGACGGTGGAATTTGGGGTTTTTTCCTCCCCCATTTCTAGTATTTTAAAGGGGAAAGACAACAGTGTAGCTTGTCTCAGAGGGCAGTGTTTGCAGATACAGAGCTGATGAGAAGGACCACCTCTGACAAGCCAGGGCATCACAATGCAGAATCCAGGAAGTTGATCTGGGCCCCAGAACTAATGCAAGGGAAATGCTTGCTGGAGGACTGCAGCTTCCCCTTTTGAGGTCTGTCCCTAGCTCTTCTCTGAGCCCAGCTGTCCCTTTGAGGGCAAGCTGGGTCCCTGTGTTAGAGGAGAAAGTTATATGACATAGAAATTCATACTGTAGTGTTACAGACTGACCCAGTGGTCTCCTAAGGAAACCTGCTTTGTTACTGAGTAAAAGATGAGACGGCATTGAGACCTCAACACTTCAGCCCTCTGGCATTAGAGCAGGAAGAAGCACTGATGGCAAACAGGAAACCCCAGCCCTGTTGCGCCACTCGAGGAAGGAGACTTGAGCTGCAGCCTGGGGCCCTGCCAAGATCTGGAGATTATAAGAGATTCCACAAACTCGGGCTGCCTTGGAAGGAAACAAGCACACTTGGCTTCCACCATCATGCTTCATTCAAGACGAGGCCCCTTTATGGCCAAGTTTGTGCACTTCTGGGACTGACCTCCTCCCGGAACTTACTTCCTTTTTCCACCCTGGTGTCTGGCCCCTGGTGGTTCACCCACATGACCCATGCAGCTGTCCCATCACTCTACCTAGGAGAGTTCCTACCACTAAATACTAGCTCAGGGAGAATGAAGGTCATTCCTGGGGGCGTTTACTCCACTCCTCAGCTTTCTGTTTGACTGTACAGGAAAGGCTTTGTCCCTCGCCCTCCCCAAAGAACGCCAGCATCAGGGAAGAGAGAGAAAGGTACTTGGGAGGATGGAAGAATCTCTAAATGGTCTACTGGGTCTGAGAAGGGACAAGGGGGTAGACGATCGTGTAACACTTGCTAACTGGGTACTCGGACACTGAGGACAACATTCACCTGTAGGCAGGTAAAAGGGGACTTACTTAGCTCAAGAGAACTAACGGAAGACTAGGTTCCACGACATCTGACAGCTGTTTACCCCATAAATGGGGAACAGAATAACTAAGGTGGTCTTTTGTGCTAATCCCAACACCACACATGTAAAGAATAGTTACTATAAACAGGAGTTTAGCTAACAACTAGCTGTTGTCAAGTTGATTCTGACTCATGACAAGTTCTTGTGTGTCAGAGTAGGACTGTGCTCCATAGGGTTTTCAATGGCTTCATTTTTGGAAATAGATCATCAGACCTTTCTTCTGCAGTGCCTGTGGATGGACTTGAACTTCTAACCTTTCAATTAGCAGTCACAAAGAAAGACACCTTATTATCCCATTTTGCCCATGAAGCAACTAAAGCACAAAGAAGCTAACTAACTTGTCCCTAGACAGACAGGAAGGGCAGACTAAGCTTCAAACCCAGGACTATCTGGCTACAAAGAAGACACACCTAAGCCCACTATAGCTCTTCTTGAGGAGAAGGGGAAGAAAGGGCTTTCAGCTACAAATCTACTGACTTGGCCATATTTTAGAGGAACGGGTCACACACCACAGCTTGCATTAGGATTCCCCTGGAGAGGAAGGGGGAGCAAGATCTATTCTCTATTGTTGTTGTGAAGTGCCGCTGAACTGATTCCGACCCATAGCGACACTGTATAGGGTTTCTGAGGAGCAGCTGGTGAGCTTGAACCGCCAACCATGCAGTTCAAACGGCTCTGCAGTCTGGTGCATTACCCTACCGCGCCACACCAGAACTCCTAGATAGTTGTTATTGTTCCTGTTAAGTGCCATCAAGTCAGTACCGACTCATAGTGACCCTGTATAGGGTTTCCGAGGAGCAGCTGGTGGGTTTGAACAACCAGCCTTGTAGTTACCAGTTCAGTGCTTATCCTACAGCACCACACCAGGACACCTGTTATTTTTGGTGATGGGAAAGATACAACAAAATGAGGAAGACGTGTACACAGCTTGACAAAGGTAAAATGATGTCACTAAAAAGTGTATAAGAAAAAAGGACTTGCTGCTAAAAACCAAGACATATATAATTTTGAAACAATTGCAAAAATAACCAAAAAATACATGTGCCGAGGTAGATATGTGTATGGAGTTCCTGGTGTGGCACTGTAGAATCATCACTGGACTTGAAACCACAAGGTTGGTGGTGCAAACCCACCAGATGCTCCTTGGAAACCCTATACAGGGTCGCTATGAGTCAGAATTGACTCAATGGCACTTACCAGCAACAACATATATGTGTATGTTGTTGTGACGTGTCAAATTAGTTCCAACTCATAGCAACCCTGGTTAGGGTTTCTAAGGAGCAACTGGTACATTTAAACCACCAAACTTGTGGTTAGCAGTCCAGTGCTGATTCTACAGCGTCACACCAAGACTCCATACATGTGTATAAGTATGTATATGTGTGTGTATACAGGGATATGCATATGTGATAGTGTGTACATATCTGTCATCTAATAAAGCACATAGGAATACAGTTATGAAGACTTCTTAGACAGAATCAAACACTTCGTGGGACTGGATTTCTGGTTTCAAAGATTAGGACCATAGTCTGGTGGAATGTCTCAATCAATTGGCATTACATATAGCTCATATTGTTATGTCTGAAGTAGTGTCTGAGGTCTTAAAAGCTTGCAAATGGCTATCGATATAGCTATTGGTCTCTACTCATCTTGAGCAAAAGATAAAGAAGGAAACCAAAGCCTCATAAGAAACTAGTTAATAAAACATTTTTTACATAAAACACAGCCTCATCTACCCTGAGACCAGAAGAACTACATGGTGTCCAGCTACCATTATAAACCCTTATAATCAAGGCCCTGAGAGAATTGGAGAAATGTGAAACAGACTCTCAAATTCCTTTAAAATAAAAACAAAAGGAAAAACAGACATGTTGGACTGGTTGAGACTAGAGGACTCCCAGGGACCACTGCCCTAAGATACTCTTCAAATCCCAACTTGTAGTTAAATAACAAATTGGCTCAAAAAAATCATACTACCCTTAAGTACTGCTGCTCCATGCCCTTGAGTCACAGACTCACAGCAACCCTGTATAGGATTTTCAAGGCTGTAAATCTTTATGGGAACAGAAAGCCTCATTTTCTCCCCAAGAGTGGTTGGTGTCCAGTGACCCAAAAAGCAAATGTTCTGCAGGAGAACAATGAGGCTTTCTGGTCCTGTAAAGATTTACAGCCTCGGAAACCCTGTACAGGGTCACTATGAGTCGGAACCAACTCCACGACACATAACAACAACAACAATCCTATCATCTGCTCCTTGTCCCTCCTCAGCAGAACCAGTGTCACTACACAACTTGTGTAAGAATTGTTGAATGGGAACTTAAACTGACATATAAACCTTCATCAAAAGCACAATAAAACATGATTTTAAAAAAGCATTCCCTGGAGAGCTCATTAGGATTCCCAGGCTCTACCCTCAGAGTTTCCTGATCCCGTCATTTTGGGGTGGAGTCTGAGTATCACCATCTGTAGTTCTAACAAGCTCCTAGGTGACGTTAGGGTTGCTATTAGCCAGGCTCTGGGTACCTTAGAGATTTCCTATAAGAACACCATCAAACCAAACCACCACCAAACCCACTGCCAGGGAATCGATTCTGACTCATAGTGACTCTGTTGGACACAAGAGAACTGCCCCAAAGGCTGCCCAAGGCTGTAATCTTTATAGAAGCAGACAGACTTATCTTTCTTCTGTTCAAACCACCAACCTTTCGGTTAGCAGCCAAACACTTAACCATCGGCTCCTTAAGAAGCCTGTAAGGAAGGTTCTCGTTTCACAATTTTCCAGATGAGAAAACAGAATGTCTAAGAAGTTAGGCAACTTGTCCCAAGTCACACAGAGCTCCTAACATGAAACTCAATGTGCTGGCTGCCCTAGCTGGATATGAGGACTCAGTACAGGGAGAGGTGAGTCCTCAGGAAGGGACAACCTGTAGGAAAAGCAGACCCTACAGGGGACCCAGGATGGAAACCCAGAGCACACAGGTCCTTTTGCCAGGGACCTGGTTCACTTGCCATGTCACAGAGTCACGACTGTCAGCCACATGTTACCCTCTGTCGAAAGAATGAATAGCCCTAACAGTCACAGGCACAAAAAACTGCTTCCCCGGAAGCAGCTCGGGAGCCTGAAACACAAAAACCTCCTGAGGAGCTACCTCACTCCAGGGCCCCTGTCCGGCCCCCTGGAATGAGGAACTGAGAGTAAGCAGGTGGCCATGCTGGGGTTCCCCTTAGCAAACCAGTCTGGGAAGCCCCTGCCCTTTCACTGCCAACTAGGGCCCAGCCCATCCCTTCCCCACGCCAAGGCCTTCCCACACACAGGTCTGAACCCCTGAATGCCATGGAAAAGATCGAAAAAGCCGAGGAAACTGTCCTGGGATTCCCAGAAGGACCTGCCTTTCTGCTCAGCTGGCAGGCTGGTGACCAACTCAGCAAGTGAAAAAAATACCCCTGGGATTTACCTGATCACCTCACAGGCCCCATGAGCAACTTGTTTACAAGGAAGTCCCACCAAGCATGTGCGAGCTTTTGACCCTTTGGATGAAGCTTTGAAGGAAGCCTTTAATCTCTTAGCAGAGAGTCAGGGTGTCAGAGCAGGGCAAAATTAGGACTAAAGGAAATAAACACTCCAGACAGACAATGCTGTGTATAAGAGCATGTGTGTGAATGAAATGTACAGGTATGTGTGTGAGTGAGTGTTTGTGTATAAATATGTGTGTGAATGTGAGTGAATGTGTAGATTCTGGTTCAAAGAAACCAAATGCCTACCCTGCAAGATCTCCAGGCTCCCAAAGAGGGGCCTGGTCATGTCTGCCTCCCTGAAGCAACACTTCTATCACCAGCAACCAGAGGGGCTCTGCCCAGACATACTCCTTCATAGGCTAAAATTCACCACAATGAAGAAGTATCTAAGAATGGGTTGAGCCAATGGGAGAATAGGAACTTACTGGAAAGAACACTGACCCCAGTAAGACAAGGAAAATTAAATGTCCCTGACCTGCATTTCCTAAAACCCAGGGCTATTATAAAACCCACTACAGTTGAGTCTTGGTGTGGCACTGTGGGTTAATGCGCTCGACTGCAAAGTCAGTTTGAGTCTCGAGGTCGGCGGTTCAAGCTCACAGCCACTCCTTAAAACCCTATGTAGGTCACTATGGATTTGAACTGACTCAACAGCACTTAACAACAACAACAGTTGAGTCTAGTACAATCATAGGATATCTGAGACTGTAAATCTTTTTGGGAACAGAAAGCCTCATCTTTCTCCCTCAAAGTGACTCGTGGACTTGAACCACCAACTTGGTGGCTGACAGCCCAATGCTTAACCAACTACATCACCAGGGCTCCCAAGAGCTATCTTAGAGTAGTTTTAATGTCCTATCTGGAGAAGGGAGATTGATGAGGAATATTAAGCTTCCTCCTGTCTAATAATTATGGAATTCAAATGGAGCCCCCAGCCCAGACCACCTCCCAGGGGGTTCCAGTCCATGCTCCCCCTTGCTCACCTGTGGGTTAGGATCTCAATTCTTCAGAGATTGCTGACTAGCCAGGCAGGGGCAGGTAAGGAGGGGATGCCTCCAACTCCTCATTTCCTACAGCTCCAGGTTTCTTTGACAACCACACGTCCTGTTTGTTGAGTGGTTTCCAACTCACAGGCCTCTCTGAGACTCATCTCTGACCTCACATCCCCTTCCTACAGGGAACCCCAGCACTTCTTCCTTTTTTGGTGTTACAGGCTGAGAGTCTTGGTTGGTTTGCAGAGATCTTGGGGTTTCCTCTGCTTTCTACCTGAGGCCAGGATTAGAAACCAAAATCCATCACTGCTGGCCTTTCCAGCCAGAGATGGGGAGTACTTGAACCTGAGAAGCAGTAAGGAGGATCTAGCATGGGCTGAGCCCTATGGCTGGTAACTGTTCTGTGGTTATCTTGTACCCATTCCATTTAATCTAATCCTCATTAGCATGCTCAATCGTGACCCCCCAGGAAAACTCAACTCACACAGCAGAGCTCAGACCCTTCATAGTGCCAGAAGAGACAATGCAGACAGCAATTTTCAGAACACGTCCTTGAGGCTGAGGGAACGTTCTCTGCCACATACATCCACACCCTCCTGTATGCATACCCTGCTACCAGCTGACTAAACCTAAAGAAAAGTCAGCACTACAATAGAAGGAGCTCTGGTAGCGTAGTGGCTATGAATAGGGCTGCAAACCTTAAGATCAGCAGTTCAAAACTACCAGCTGTTCCACAGCAGAAAGATGAGGCTTTCTGCTCCCGTAAAGATTTACAGCCTCAGAAACCCTTTACAGGGTTATTATGAGTCGGTTCCAACTCCATGGCACATAACCACCACCACCATAATAGAAAACAAAATTGATCCTCAATTGTCTTCAAAGACACGCCCTAGAAGATCTACGTGTGTGGCACTGTGAGTTAATGCGTCAGATTGCAAAGCCATTTGAACAGAAAGGCTGGTGGTTCAAGCTCACTAGCTGCTCCTCAGAAACCCTATACAGGGTCGCTATGGGTCGGAACCAACTCAATGGCACTTAACATCAACTGCCTAGGCTTAATAGGGCAGCTTCCCACTGGGCAGAGGGGAAACAGAGGCAGAGCGAGCTAAACAGACCTCCTGGAGAGCTCAAAGGCTAAGTGTGTCTCCCCCACATCTCAGGAGCATTCTCTCTTTCTCTCTCTCTCTCTCTCTCTCATTCACCAACTTCCTGGAGCAGCTCTTCACAAGAAACTCACAAGGAACTTAAAGCATTTGCCACAGAACAAGGTGTCCCAGGGAGAGCCACTTGACCCTCTCCCATGACCCATGGAAGAGAGTCTCTCGACCTGGTTTCCTGGCTCTGGGTCTTTTCTTTCTTTCTTTCACTTTAGCTTTTACCTCAAGGGCAAAGAACATGAAGTACACACTACATCCCTACCTCCCATCCTACTGCACCAAAGCCCCTTTATCCTTCCATACACATGCATCCAGATCCTAAGCAGAGCTGCAAGAAGAGGACACCAATTATCTGGGGCTACCACACATATTTTCCAGAGAACTTAGGGTCCCAGGGTCCCCACCTGCTGGCACTGTCTGTGGACAAAGCACAAGGCTGTGATGGGATTTAGGAGACAGGGTTTGAAAATAACCAAAAGCTGTTTGACAAAGAAATGCTGAGTCTCTCTTTCTCAACTGCTTCCTGGAAGCTGGTCTCAGCAACCCCACTTCAACCTGGGCTTGGAGCAGATTCACTGCAGGGCAGCTGTTAGGTCAGAAGCTCAGTGACCCATAACCGCCAGTCAAACCCACCACCACACACAGAAGAGACCATTCAGCAATTGAGGGCTGGAACTCAGAGCCCAGCTGCCAGCCACCACATCTCCAGTCATCTCAGAGGCCAGCAGCGCTGCACTCCTCAACTTCTGCCCACCAGCCTGACATGGAGGTCAAATCTGGACACCCACCTCAGGTAATGGCAGCAGGGCAGGGACCTTGTGACAGAGCCTTGGAGTACCAGGGTGGTACAGTGAACACACTTCAGCTGCCATTCAAAAGATTGACACCTTGCGTCTACCCAGAGACATCTCAGAAGAAAGCCTAGCATTCAAGTTCCAAAAAATCCCCCATAGAAAATTCTTTGGACATTGAGTTTATGTTTGGTGGAATCATTTGGAAAAGGATAGCAAGAATGGTTGTACCACTGGAAGAATATAATCAATGTCACTGAATTATACATGTAGAAATTGCTGAATTAATGTATGTTTTTGTTGTGTATATTTTCACCACGTTTTTGTTTTTTTTTAAATCCCTACGGAGTGCAACATTCTACTCTGACACACACGCAGTCACTGTGAGTCAGAGTCACTCCAACTGTACTTTTGTGGCCTGGTTTAAAATTTGGCCAAAGGCCAAGTACCATACGTCTCTCCCAGGATTTTCTGTTCATTTTAAGTAAAACAAACATTTTCAAGACAATAGGTAAGCAAAACTTATGAGATTAAAATCTTCCCAAATTCCACCACCCAGAGACAATCACTATTCACATTCTGCCATACACCCTTCCAGATGAAATACAAATGGATAAATATATTTCACAAAAAAATGACCACTGCTTGGTAAGTGGCTTTTTATAAATACATAGGTGTGTTTTTTTCCATGTTAATGAATCTATATCTATAGCCTCATGTTTTCTGGAGCCATGTGGTATTCTAATGTATAAAAACCAACAAACCAAACCCACTGCCAGAGAGTCGAGTCTGGCTTACAGCAACCCCACATGTAACAGAGGAAAACTCCTCCATAGGTTTTCTTGCCTAGAATCTTTATGGAAGGAGAGCTTCAGGATTTTCTTCCTCAGTGCTGCTGGAGGGTTCAAACCACTAACCTTTAGATTAGTTGCTGAGAGGAAATCATTTGCTCTACCCAGGAGACTTAGTATAGATATACTATAAATAACCAGTTTACTACTGTTGTTATCATATATAACGCTGCAAGGAAATCCCTACACACATATTTTCCTACATGTGTCCAATTATATCCTTGGGATAACAATTTCTACAGGTGGAACTGCTATGTCAGGGATTTCTTTGGGAGGATTTTCAACACAATATGAAGAGTAGAACTGCACAGTGATATTGAATCCTTTCTCCACATGAACTTTCTCGTATTCCACTTGGGTATCTATGACATGAGTAGTGGTCCAAAAAGACAGAAATTATCATCTCATAAGAAACCAGCCCCTAAAGACCTGGACACTCTTGGGCCCAGAGTCAGTGACATAGCCACAGAAGACTAGAGTGGAGAGTGAAGCATCCAGCTGATAAGAAGACAGGGCATATGTATAAGAACACCCACACTTGCAGATAATACCCACTTGACCTGGCTTCAATGACTGGACAATCAGAGCTCAACTAGAAGAAGAAAGAAGAGGAAAAAAAGAATAATCTGACCTACATAGTAGATCAAAAAAGGGAACAAATCTTTATAGCGAGGATCATTCTCACCCCCTCCATATACAGAGTAGACAGGGATGGACAACTTGGACATTGGATACTGAAAATACGGGGGGCTACAAAGGCAAGAAGTGACTGGCTTACAAGCTTTCAAGAGGGAACCTAGAACCAGAGGATGTGAAGGAAGGTAGAATCTCCACTGAGTAGTATCCAATCTGTCTGTTCAGGGCTAATGAAAGGAGATGTGGATAGGTCTCTTGTGATACAATAGTGAATAATTGTTATCAGGAGTGATTGTAAGGGTAGGAAATGTAAAGGTAGATGTTTTGTAGCCAAAGGAGGGAAGTAATTAACTTTGGCGGTCCCTGGGACCATCAAGGGAGAAGAGTGGAGAGCAGGACCCTACCCAGAGAAGCAGTGATGCCAGAGATGGAGGCAGAGAAGATGACGTGAAGAAATGGAGCGGCTGTGTGCTGACGACCACAGGGCAGGCTTGCAGGGTATACCCTTTGGTTGGCTGATGATGCATGGAGGGGACTGTAACCATGGCAATGAAATGATATTTGATAGAATGAGTGTAAAGCTAATGTTCTCTCAAGTAAACTATCACATAACTCATAATAAAACATTTTTTTAAAAATACAAAGAAAGAAACCAGCCCTTATCGAAGTCAAACAGTGGTATACAAAAGAGGCAGGATTATATACTGAGTCACTGTCTACTGGATTCCCTTGTGCCAACAAAACCCTAGGATGGCCTAGTGCTGCGTGTCCCGTGGGGAACACCACAAGTATGGACACGTGACAGGTTTTCTTTGCTTAAAAGTTCTGTTCTGTGTATGGATCAAAGAAAGACTCCAGGGACCTTTCTAAAAGACCAAACATGTTAAATGTAGACGAGACCTGTGCAGTCATCTCATTCCTTGTCTTAGAGATGGGGAAACTGAGGCCCAGGAAGACTCACAGCATAAACAATTCAATAATTACTGAATGGACGCTAGACAAGGTCTCACCCACAGTGATTCAGCCAGTCCAGGGCAAAGCTTGAACCCACCCAAGTTTTGGACAATACAGTAATTATCCTCCATGCTCAAAACTGGAATTTGAGGTCATTTGAAGCCAATCCTAGCTCTGTCATAGCCAAATGCGTGCTGAAGCAGCTACTGCTGGCTCTCAAGGGTTGATCGTGCATGTGTCTTCCCACCTCCATGTTTAGTGATGCCATGTTTGAAAACGGAAGTCAGTCATGGTGGGAATATTCACACCATGGGAACTGACAAACTGCATAGAGCAGGGCTTCTCCTCTGGAGAGTCAGTTGTTTAGCATCTACCAGCACACCGCTGGTCACAATCTAGGTGTGAAAACCACATGCAGGTGATCTCAGTTTCCTCCTCACCTAGAGGACAATGAGGACTACCACTCCCTCCTAAGCATTACCATTTTCCGAGTTATTTAGTATTATTTACTAAATACATTCCCAAGTCCAGCATAGGCTTCTTCTATGTTAATCAATGACCCGGCCGATATTTTCCAAGCGCTTACCCCCACCCCAAGCATCTCTGTTAGCTCATTTGATCTTTACAATTATCACTGTGAGGTACTTCTTATAGTTTCCAGCTTACAGTTAGGGAAGCTGAGGTTCAGAAAGTTTAAATGTCTTACCTGTCTTAGGTTGTCATCCCTCAAAAGTAGACCCTGAGACAAGAGTCCTGTGTGAGTGGGAACACTGGGAGGGGAGGAGGTAAATAAGACAATCAATAAAGGATGCAAGTTACTACTCTCAGAAACTGTCTCAGTCCTGCTACAGAGCTCTGAGAGAGATGTGTACAGCTTAGGAAGTGCCCCAAAGTCATCCCAACAGAGAACGAGGGCGCTGGGGTATGCATATACCAATTGCACAAAGCCATGGGAACAAGGACAAGATGCTGAGCGCATCTATTCCAAAACTCAAACTCAAAGCTGTTAAGTGGATTCCGACTCACAGCAATCCTACAGGACAGGACTGTGTCATAGGGTTTCCAAGGCTGTAATTTTTGTGGAAGCAGACTGCTACATCTTTCTCCCCATCGACCTTTACAGTTCTCAGTCACGTGCTTAGCAACACCAGGATGATTACATTGCCCAATATCACACAGCTAGGAAATGATGAGATGTAATTAAAACTCCAAAGCCACTCCTCTTTTCATTACATTTATAGAAATGAGCAGCCCAACCAACAATTACTTATCTGTTGTTTACTGAGTGCCAACGATAAGTAAAGGGTCGTACAGGTGAAATAAACTTATTGCCAGATCACTTTGCGTTGGCATGACCAAAGAAAGCACAAGCCATCATTTTTATCAGTAGAGGGAACAGAACAAGTTCTTTTACACTACTTAGCCCCTTTGCTCTGTGAGACGTTTCTCCCCGGCTCCACCATAACTGCCGCAGGCAAGAGGTCCACAGCCCCAAGCTGTTATCCCAAACAACTGCATCAACCTATGATTATAGGCTGCAGAGGCTCCCATGCCAAGGATGGTCAAAAAAATGCCCACTGGCTGCCCAGCCAGCTAAGTCTGGAGGATGTCCCTGTTTATGGAACCCTGCTTGCTCTGTGTCTGACCCCTAACCCCATCTTAAAGCAGCCACACCCTCCAAGGGCACCCACCAAGCAAGCCAAATAAATAAAAGCAGCAATCACCGGGCTGTGGAAGCTCACCCTACTTAAGTACTTATTTTAAATTCCCATGGGAAGGCAGGGAGGCATTTAAATAGGACAGTGTGTCACTGGAGTAAAGAGCTGAACTGTGTTGTAAAGGGTGGTAGAAGGGCCAGGGAAGGGGCAGGAGGGGCTGCTGCCTGTTTTATAGACCCAGCTGCCACATTCTCTGTAGCTGAGGCTTGAAGACAAGAGAGTGGACATCTTGCTCCATCCCAAGCACACTGCTGACACCTGCCCCAATTCTTACTCTAAAGGATAAGAGAAATAACAAGGCAAGCCTACAGCATCTAGGACCATTCTTGAGATCACCAATCTGTGGTCCAGTCTCTCTGCAGGAGTCTGGCAACCTAGCCCTGCTTACATACACTGACAAACACACACACAACCTCCCAGTCAGCAAAGATGCTTCCTGACAAAGTAGCCTAGGGAGGTCAGAAGGCAGTAAGCAAGCCAAGGTCCTTTCACGCTTTGGTGACTGGACCACTGCCTGGCAAGCTCTGCAGTGGTGCCAACATGCACCATGGTGGGCACCTCTCCAGGAAACTCACAGGTCATTTATACACAACTTATGCACACAAATCGAACACAAGGCCTACCTCCAGGACACCAGGAAATAGACTAAGACATGAAAGTAAAATTAGTGGGTGGCATCCAAAGTAGGTCAGGAGACCAGAGTAGGTGAGGAGAGCTCAGAGACTGAAGCAAGTTACAGGATCATCTATGCTGTAGGTTAACGCGCTGGACTACAGGGCTGGTGGTTCAGACTCACCAGTCATGCCTTGGAACCCTATACAGGGATGCTCTGAGTCAGAACTGACTCGATAGCACTTAAGAACAATACTAACCATTGCCTCAACTAACTCCTAAGATAACATAAATGGGGAGACATCCAGGACCCATACAGAGTTGCAGAGAGGTTGGCTATGAAGTCCCAGGGACACACTAGATCCACCCTCAAGAAGGTGAGGATGATACCAGCTGGAGACAGAGCAGGTGCAGGTATGGCACATGCCCACACCACCCAGGAGGATGGCAAGGCATGCTCCCATTGTCTTCAGAGGAGGGCCCCTAGGCTACTTGGAGCCAGGCTCCTCAAAGCTGTCCCTCATCATTCCAACCAGATTTTTCCAGCTTAAAATTGAGGGCAGAAGAATACTTGAGATATGTCTAGGCTGTAGCCCCAAAGATTATTCTGTGTCCCCCAATACTCTGCCTTTGCTCTCCCATCTGATGAAGGAGGAACAGGATTCACCTTCCAGCCTTCCCAGTACAGGGAATCCCAAACTGGACCAGCTGCCACTCCCAGTATTCAGACAAATTCTATGTGCTTCCACCCTCTTCTACCAGAATACTCCTTCTATTCCAAATTACACACCTCTATGTGCCCAACCATCTCTTCAGGCCCTCTTCTGTTACTGTTTTTAGGTGCTGTTTAGTCAGTTCGAAATCATAGTGACCCTGTATAGGATTTCCAAGGAGCAGCTGGTGGATTTGAACTGCAGACCTTGTGGTTTGCAGTCCAGTGCTGATCCGACAGTGCCACACCAGGAATATTCTACCACCCTCAAAGCCCCCTGGCCTGCACAGCTCTCTGGCATTGATTGATCTATGAAAAGATGGCTGGGGCCCACACTCATACCCCCAACTCCAGGACTTAGCCCCAAATGGGCATCTCCTAGGAGTCCTGATGTAGCACTGTAGATGGGTGGTTTAATCCACTCCTTGGAAACACTATACAGGGTTGGTAGGAGTCCGAACTGACTCAATGGCACAAAACAACAACCATCCTTGGGACATTGCATTTGGTGATACATTTTTAGAAATGAACTCTCTTAAACCTATGTATCTTAGCCACAAGAAGCCTCTTTAATTCTTTAACTGCCAGACAGAAAAAAAAGTCCCCATAGGTAAATGTGGATTGATATTTAAAATCCAACCTCAGATTCCTCATCCTGGTGCTTCTGAAGGAAGACCCCTGCGTCTACTTCCCATTGTTTTAAAGAATCATGGTTTTTAATTGTGAGCTTCCATTTCACTAAGATCAATTGTGGCAAGTCCTGCTCGAAGACAAATTGTTATTTGTTAAGTCATTCATTCAAGCATTCTCTCTTCGCACGTAAGAGACTTACTAGGAACGCAGCACGGTGTTGACAGGCTTCTGCCCCCCAGGGAGCACACGTTTAAGGATCTGGATTCCGAACACCTGGGAAAAGAGTAAATAGCGTGAAGTTGAGAAGCCTCACTTTGCCCCTCCCGTCACCGAGGCGCAGACAACACGAGGACCCACAGAGAGCCCCAAAAGTGGAATGGGACCCTTCCGCTCCCTGTCAGGACACCCGCCTCTCTGTTGTACTTGGAACTCTCCAGGCTGAGGAGCAGCGAGCAAACTGGAGCTCTAAACGTAGACCACAAGTAGCCGGGAGCCTCCAAGGCACCTGCTTTGTTCTCGGTGCCTCGCCTGGCAGCGTAGTGGTTACGAGTTCGGCTGCTAACCTCAAGGTCAGCAGTTCAAAATTACCAGCTGTTCCACGGGAGAAAGATGAGGCTTTGTGCTCCCGTAAAGATTTACAGCCTCGGAAACCCTATGCAGGCTCGCTACCACGGCACACCACCAGCAGCCTGGCCGAGAAAGGCGCAAAGCTGAGGATCCCGACGACCCTGTCAGGCTCTGAAGGCGGACCCAAGATCGTAAAGGGGAAGTGGCGCGCGCGCGGCCCCAGCGTTTGCTGCGCTCCACTGAAAGCAGAGGGAGTCGCGGGCGCGCCACCTCCCCGCGCCGGGGGCTGGAACCCGCCTCTGGGGACCAGTCCGTCTTGTGGGGGGTGGATTCGAATCAGGAATTCTCCTTGACCGTCGGGCCTGCGCATCCTGCACCTGCTGCTGGCCCACCTCACCAGGGAGTCCCAGAGACCGGGAGGATGGGAATGAATGGCCTAGGCGCGGAGAGATGGGAGCCCGCACCCCCACCCCCGGCCAGGAAACACGGGAGGACCACTCGCTTAGAGCTGCAACTTTCAGCAGCTGGAAGACGGGAGGAGTGGGCCTCCGCGGCCCCCGTGAACCCCCGGCAGCAGGAGCAGGACATGAATGAGGGGTTGACCCGGACGGGACGGGGGCCACCGCTGGAAAACTTTCGGCTGGGGGCGGGGTAGGGGGAGGCGGAGGAGTGGGCCGCCGGATACCCAGCACCTTGCGCGCAGCGTCCCGCACCCGGCCGTCTGCGCCCAGCTTGCCTGCGTCCCAGGCCGGCTGCATGGCGCACGCCGCGGAGACTGTGGAGTTAGAAAGTGAGGGCGTCGCGCCGCAGGCGTCTCCTGCCAGTACGGGGGTCTGCGCCCCGCCAGCCCAGCTCGAGTTCGACCGCGTAATTGGGGATCGGGCGTCCCGCCCCTCCTCGCCCTTTTCCCGCCTCTCTGCCTTTATCTGCCCCTACCGGCTCCGAGCGTCTCGCCTTCTTTCCTCTTTCTCTCGCTCTCCATCTCTCCCCACCCCTCTTGCCTTTCTTCCTCCTTTCCCTCCCTCCTCCCTTCCCTCCCCTGGAGGGGGCGGAGCCTCTCCCCTCCCTCCCTCCCAGACAATGCTGTAGCTGCGAGTCCCCTTCTCCGCCAGCTAGTCGGGCTGGGGCTGCGAGTGCCTCTTCAGGGCTGGGGGGTGGGGGAGGGGGCAGGGGTGGGAAGGATGAGCAGGCGTCCTTCACCCCATTCACCACGGTCCTCCCCGGACTGAAGGTAGTCTTGGCCCGAGCCCCTCGGCTCGCCTAGCGCTGCCTCACTGCCCAGCGGAGCCCACCCGAAGCTCCTCGTATTCTCCAGGCAGAAGATATGGAAATTTTTTCCTAACACCCAGCCACATTCCAAAAATCGGCGGAACAGTGCTGGGACTAAGTAGGCCCCTTCCACTTGGTGGGCTGGCAGACGTGACAGCAATATGAAGAAAGCCAAGTTTCTTTGTCCACCTCTCATCTCCCCCTCTTCTCCATCCCTGGATCCCTGGGGGCTCTCAGTGCACAGGGAGTCCCTGAGCACTTGCAGGCCCCTGTTCCCTTACTCTTACCAGATTTCTCCCCACACATCATACTTCCTGCCATACAGAGTCCTCCTCAAGCCAGTTAAAGGGGCAAGGGGGCCCAACGGTTAATGAATGGGTACAGCTGGACCAGCTCATCTCCCGGGAGCCAAACATTCTTTACTAAATTCATTGTTTAGATCTCGGAATGTGTCTCCCTTAGAAACAATGTAATAAATGGCACTCTGCTTCCCAAGCCAGCCACAAAAGTCTGTTGAACCCAAAAAGCAGCTGTGGGGTGGTGCTGAGAACTGTCAGCTATGCCAAACAAGGAGGCCACTGACCAACTCTCTTTATGAAGGAAAAAAAAAAAAAAAAAAACTTATGGTTCATTCCTTTTGTAGGATAAACACAGACAAAGCTCTCCTATTAACTGTTCGACCCTTTAGAGTTCACCATTCTGTAACTGGAATCCTGATGTGGTGCTTCATAGTAATGCACTGGACCATAAAGTCAGTTTGGACCACAAGATCAGCAGTTCAAACCCACCAGCCACTCCTCCAAAACCCTAGACAGGGTCACTGAGAGTCGGAACCAATTTGACAGCACTTAACAAAAACAACATTCTGTAATAGTTAAACATCTTTCCCTAACAGGTAACAGGAGCGTCCTTAGGACAATCTGCTCATATTTTAAGGACATTGGGTTTCTCACTAAGCTTGGGGTCAGAACTGGAGGGAGAATTTGATAATAGACAAAAACAGAGCCTGGAAGGTTTCCAGCAACCCATGAAGTCTGCCCTTTACTGCACCTGGACACCTGACAATGATTGGCCGTCACTACTTTCATTAGGCCCTGAAACTCTTCAGGAAAACACTTAGGTTCAGAAATAGCATTTCTTTCTTTCTTTTTCGGAAATCATTGATAAATCAATCACAAAAGTATAAATATGTGTGACCTCATTTATGTAAAAAGACAAGAAAAGGCAAATGTTTAGAGACCAAAGTTTATTAGTTACCTGGGGCAGGAGGAAGCAAGAACGTGGGCATCCACAGTGATGAAAATATCATATAAGCCAATAGGGTTGCACAGCCAGTTATTTGTAACTGCTGTCAATAAGTTGTACACCTGTAAAAGTTGAATTGACAAAAGTTGTGTGATTGATGTATTTACAACAATAACCAAAAAAAGAGAGCAGCTGCTGACATCATTTATGGTGATGGTTGTTATGTGCTATGGAGTCGGTTCCAACTCGTAGCGACCTGTACAGGATTTCCAAGGCTGTAAATCTTTGCGGGAGCAGAAAACCTCATCTGTCTCCTGCAGAACATCTGGTAGTGTCGAACTGCTGACCTTGAGATTAGCAGCCCAACTCATAACCACTACACTACCAGAGCTCCCTGAGACTACTTATCTATAACCATAGAATCAAAAACCTCAAGGAATTTGGTTCCTTCATTTGGAGGTTTAGGGTCATAGTTTCATGGAATATCCATCCCAGTTAATTGGCCTAATAATACATTTGGTGCTTCTGGTTGACTTCCTAGTTCCTCGTGGAGTGTATTATGGGCCTGAAATGCTTGGAAGCAGCCATCCAGGGCACACCAGTTGGTGTCAGTTCACTTGGATCAACAGAGGAAAGCGAGTCAGGGATAGGAGGAAGGTGTGACTAATTGCCTTCATAAACTTCATGCCTCCTTTGCTTTGTGACCAAAACTGCATGATACCCAGCAAAACGCCTACTGAACCTCTATATCAAAGATTCCACAGAACTCTGAAAGGGGTAAATGCAGAAGAGACTTTCAAATGCTCATGGACTCTATACTTTCTGGAACCTTACAGGGTGGATGAACCCCTGAAACCAGAGCCTGGAGATCATCTTTTCATCCTTAAACTAAAAATATCTTCTAAAGTCTTCTTAAAACTGAACAATAATTTGGCTTAATAAATAAAAAGAAGAAGTCTGCCTCGAGCATTTTGTTGTTTTAAGAACTATTTATGTGGGAACAATAGATCACAGCAATTTGAATGGTTATATAGTAATCCATCTTAGGGGGCAGTCTAGTGGATTAACCCACAGTGCCACACCAGGACTCTAGGTGCCACATTAGTGGTGGTTATATGCTGTGGCATTGGTTCCGACTCAGCAACCCTGTACAGGGTTTCTGAGGCTGTAAATCTTTATGGGAGCAGAAAGCCTTATCTTTCTCCCATAAAACAGCTGGTAATTTCAAACTGCTTACCTTGCAGTTCGCAGCCCGATTTGTAACCAGAGCTCTGGTAGTGTAGTGGTTACAAATCAGGCTGCTAATCTCACGGTCAACAGTTCAAAACTACCAGCTGTTCCTCCAGAGAAAGATGAGGCTTTCTGCTCCTGTAAAGATTTACAGCCTTGGAAACCCTGTACAGGGTTGCTATGAGTCGGAACCGACTCCGTGGCACATAACAACAACAATCTCAGGAGTTAGTGAGTTTTGTTAATGGGAGACGTACAATTCAGAAAAGGAAAGTGAGGATGGTTGCACATCCCAATGTTGTTGAACAGGCATTGAATCCATGTCACTGAACTGAACATGCAGAAATAACTGAATTGATACCTATTTTGCTGTATGTATTCTCAACAACAAAAGAAAGTTACAAAAAGACAGAAAGAAAGCATCCCAGTGAAGACAGAATCCCTTACTCTCTACTCCAGTTTCCCAAGAAAGCAGTCCTTTGTTCTAGCTTGGAACAGTTGGCCATTGCATGTCCCAAGGACAGACTTACATTGTCCAAGCTGGGCTGCCAGGAACCCTGCCTGACCTTATGCTCCAAACCCATTTCTCTCTATTCTCCATCTTGGTTGATTGATTGATTGATTAGTTGGTTGGTGAATTAAAGACACGAGAACACATTTCTCTTTTCACCAGTTTCCCCATACAGAAGCCATAAAAGAGCAAGAAATTAGCAGGAGAGGGGGCATATACCTGTGACAGTCAATATTAAACTAATAAATTAAAACCAAACCATTTGCTGAGAAGTCGGTTCCAACTCACGGTGACCCCACGTGTATTAGTCTAGAACTATGCTCCCCAGGGTTTCCAATGGCTGATATTTTGGAAATAGGTTGCTAGTCCTTTCTTTCAAAGTACCTCTGGGTACGCTTGAGCCTCTAGCCTGTAGGTTAGCAGCCGTTAAGCATTAATCCTTTGTACCATGCGGGTATTCTGATACATGAACGCCCATACTTAAATCACGCTGTCTTGCAGCCTTCCCACTGCTAGGACTAGACCAGGAAATCTCATAGCCTATGGGAAGTAGCAGATACACATTGTCTACATCAAGGCTCTCTAGTAGAAATATGTGAGGTCATCAAAAAGTTCATGTGTACTATTAAAAAATTATGCACAGATTTCAAAAAGTTTTGCACCAAAATAATATTGTACTAACTTTTTAATGACATGTTTGAACAGGAAGGATAAGACATCAATTCAAAGAGTCTATATCAGAGCAACATGTTTTCTGCTCAAATTGAAGCAAGAACAAACATCAAAATTATAGTGAAGCTTGGGTGGAAGAATGGTGAAATCATTGATGTTTTACAAATAAATTATGGGGACAATGCCCCAATGCAATCAGCGGTTTACAAATGGATAGCTCATTTTAAGAAGGAATAAGATGATGTTGAAGATGAAGCCTGCAGTGGCAGACTATCCACACCAATTTTTGAGGAAACAATTAATTTTGCTCTTGCCCTAATTGAAAAGGACTTGTGATTAACAGCAAGATCAACAAACAACACCATAGACATCTCAGTTGTTCCACTTTCATAATTCTGACTGGAAAATTAGAGTTGAGTAAGCTCTCTGCTTGACTGATGCCCCAAGTATCGTGCCCAGATCATCTGCTGACAAGAGCAGAGGTTTCAAAGGAACGTTTAAACAAGTGGGATCAAGATCCTGAAGCATTGCTTGGAAGAATTGTAACAAGTTTTATCCATGTGATGCTGAAGTCCAAGCACAATTGTAACAATGACTACCAAGACAGAGACCACAGCAACTGTTTTCTGGACTGCTCAAGGCATTTTGTTTGTTGATATACTGGAGGGTCAAAGAATGATGGCATCTGCTTGTTATGAGAGTGTTTTGGGAAAGTTAGTCAAAGCTTCCACAGAAAACAATGCCCAGGAAACCTTCACCAGAGAGTCCTTCTCCACCACCACAGTGCTCCTGTTCATTCCTCCATCAAACAACCACAATTTTGTGAGAGTTTTGATGGGAAATCATTAGGCAGGCACCTTAAAGTCCCGGCTTGGCTCTTTCTGACTGCTTTTTATTTCTTAATCTTAAAAACTCTTTAAAGCACACCCATTTTTCTTCAGTTAATAATGTAAAAACAACTGCATTAATGTGGTCAAATGCCCAGGACCCTCAGTACTTTGGTGGTGGTGGTTATGGTTATGTGCCGCGGAGTTGGTTCCGACTTACAGTGAACCTGTGTAGAGTTTCCAAGGCTGTAAATCTTTTTTTTTAAGGTTTTTTATTGTGGATTGAGTGAAAGTTTACAGGGCATATCATCAGTTTTACATTCAACAAATCATACATATTGATTCATTACAGTGATTATACTCCCCTTCATGTGCCATCAGTTAACAGTATTTCTCTCTCTCCACTTTAATTTTTTAAAAAACAAAAAAACCCACTCAGGCATATATAATAATTTACATCTCCAAAGGGCACATTCTGCAAGTCAGCTCCTGACCACCAGCTCTTAGTCCTTCTCTTCTTAGTCCATGAATCTAGAGTCCTCAGCTACTCCTCCTCTCCATGCCCCCATCTCTGCCTCCATCTCTGGCACTGCTGCTTCTCTGAATAAGGTCCCGCATTTTATTTGTACATTCCTCTCTTGATGGTCCTAGGGTCTTCTGGACTGTAAGATTAACCACTCCCCTTATTTTGTTACAAAATTTCTACCTTTACAATTGTGACAGTCACAATTAGTCATGATAACAGTTATTCACTATTGAATCTTATGAATCTTATCCCCATCTCTTTTCACCAGACCCAACTAGACAAGACGACAGATATACAGTGGGGACTATTTCGTTCCCCCCATACTCTTAAATTAAACTCCCTCTTGAAACCTTGTAAGCC
>NW_006408659.1:8594956-8600758 GCF_000296735.1 Chrysochloris asiatica | reverse complement strand
TTTCTGGACATGTGCAGATATGGTCATCTATTTCTGTTTTTTGGGTATATTCAGGAGTTATCTGTGGCCTTAATATTTAGATGGGTATGTATTTTGGTGTTTTTTATGCTTTCTGATTGCCTCCAGGTAGATGTGATCAGGAAATGAGCTTCCCTTTTCACTCTTCTTATTAAGAAATTTCAAGATGCCACTGTTGGTCGTTGTGATGTAACTTAGGATTTAATTTTCAGCCTATTTCCTTTTTATCTGCTTGTCCCACTCCACAATCCCCGTTCAGGCCTTTCTTTTTTTTCTAGTTATAAACAGTTCAGAGCCGGCTGTGGCCGTTTGGTTTTAATTGGAAACTGTCTCTTTAAATTTCGAGGAGATCTGTGCGCATGCGTAGTAGAACTCTCTGAGGGTGGGACTGGGGTGACCGTTAGCTCAGGCACCCCTATAGTTAGCAGAATGGAGGTACGCAGACAGCAAGGGACCAACGAACAGATACCAAGGCGTCCGTGGCCTCTCCGATCCTTCCCCCGCTTGGCCCCACACAAGATGGTGGCTCCTGGAGCAGCTGAGCATCCCGAATCAGAAAGTAATGGATTTTTTGCTTCTGCCATAAATTCACCAGCTGTAAGTCTTCCAACCTTTTAAATATTCCTTTATATGTTGTTCAGAGTTCTGGGACCATCCCCTGAGCCTGCTTGGTCCTGTATTTTGTGTTGTTGCCGCAAAGCTCTTTACTGCACTTCACCCGATCCTCCATCTTGTTTATTCTCCGCCCAAGGCTGTAAATCTTTAAAGTCTCATCTTTTCCCGTCAGAGCAACTGGTAGATTTGAACTGCTGACCTAGTGTTCACAATCCACTACATTACCAGTTCTTTGGTGGTGGTGGTAGTAGCATGCCATGGAGTTGACTCATAGAGACCCTGTATAAGGTTTCCAAGGCTGCAAATCTTTACAGGAGCAGAAAGCCTCATCTTTCTGGGTGGGTGAAATGGCTGGTATTATCGCTTACAAAAGTGTCTTTACCTTGATGGACCTTATGTTGAGAAATAAAGTTTACACTTTTTCTTTTTAATTTTATTTTCCCACAAACTTTTTGAAATCCCCTCATCTACATAAGGGGATTTCATATAAACACCATCATAAATACACAATTGCAGGGGATGTGTTTGCCAGTTTCTTTTTACTGTTGGAAGAAGTATAACCAGAGTACTCCTTGGAAGCCGGGATGGTGAGACTTCATCTCTCATACTTCAGACATATTATCAGGTGGGACCAGTCCCTGGGGAAGGATATCATGCTTAGTAAAGTGGAGGGTCAGTGACAAAGAGGAAGACCTCCAATGAGATGGATGGGCATAGTGGCAACAACAATGGGCTGAAGCTTAAGGATTGTGAGGATGGTTCAGGACCGGGGGCAGTGTTTCGTTCTGTTGTGTATTAAGTCGCTAAATGTTGGAATTGACTCGATAGCACCTAACAACAACAAAATATGGTAGCACACTGCAGTCTGCAACTTACTTTTTTCACTTAACAGCACAGCACAGGCATTTGCACAAGCTGGAAGACATGAATCTACTTTTACTTTTCCTAATTTTTTATTCATCAAGATGTAATTTAAGATCAACAAGATTTGACATACACCAATTTCTTTTTTCTTAAATCTCCCCAAATAAAAATATAATGGCGAGATTTTAGGCATCAGAGCTTTGAGGGATAAGGGTTTTTCCTGCTGCCTCTGAAGTCACTGTTTATTGTTCTTCCTCCTGCTGACCTTTTTTCTCTCTGTCCACTTTTGAGGGTATAATTCAGTGACATTAGTTATATTCACCATGGTAGGCTCTCATCACCACCATATACATTCCCAGTAGTTCATTTCACCCCCAACGGGAGCCTGACTTTCAATTGCTCCTCCCTTCCATACATCCTTGATAACCACTAACAAACTTGATCTCTAAGCCTAATCTAAATATTTCAAATAAGTAGGATCAGACACGATTTGTCCTTTTGTGTCTGACATATTTCATTCACTACAATTGAACCTTTCCAACATTCAATAAAGATTTACAGCCTTGGAAACCCTGTACAGAGTTGCTGAGTCAGAATCAACTCAACTGCAATGGGTTACTGTGGTACCTTGAATTTACTTAATATGGATTTGCGATCCAACGTCGTCTTAATTCCTACCATGTGATTGGGTGGGACCATACAAATAAGGTGTACGGGACTCTAAGACTGGCATTGCTAGGTTTAAAAGGAGTCATCTCAGAAGTAGGAAGAGATGATTCCAGGACCATTAGAAAAGAAGAGCTTGAATGGAGCGTGAGATCCCTACCTAGAAAAACGGCAATGGCAGAGATGGTGGCAGAGGCAGAGCCATGGAGCAATTGTAGGCATCTAGGCCCATGAGTGCCTACAGGTAGGAGGCTGGCTTGCAGAATGTGTCCTTTGGGCATTCACAGATTGGCGGAGCAGGGCAGAGGCCATGGGGCCACATGGCTGAGAAGCCGAAGACAAGAGTGAGGTGTCTGCGGTACGACAGAGAAGAGGTGTGCCTGGCTGTAGAACTGCTGCGTCCTGAGTTGTTTCTGATCCTGAATTGTACCTTGTTCACTTCCTTAATCAACTTCATCATCACAAGTATTGTCATGAGTTCTGTGTGGCCATTAAACTGGATTATGGAACCCAGATGTGAAGTAGAGAGTGCTATGGGAGGGATGGTTGGTGTCAAACTAGGGTAAGAGGGTTGTAGGGTGAAGGCATGTCTGACCTCTGCTTCATAGAAATTGACATTAGGCTGATGTTGAGTTTGATTCTCCTTCTCCCTTGTGAAACCAGAGGAAGTCAGACATGGCCCCCACATGGTTCATGCTGTTATTATGAAAATAAAATATCAGTTATGCTTCTCACTACTTCCATCTTCTCCCCTGAATAAGTCAAAGCAAATATAAAGCTTTCAGTTCCTCATCTTCCCAGATGAGACATTTAGAAAGCTTTTGTTTCTCAGCCTCCGTCTGTCAAAACCCCCTAAGTTTTGCAGAAATAGTTTAATATTCATTCCAGCTGGTTATTTGCTTTCCTCTGGTAATTTATTTCTTTATTTATGGATCCTTTACTGAACACTGATAGAATGTCACACACAAGCCTGTAGCTGTTGCGTCAGTTCCAACTCTTGGTGTCCCATGTGTTACAGAGTAGAGCAGCTCCATCGGGTTTCTTAGTTGTAATCTCTATGAGAACAGATCCCCAGGCCTTTCTGCCATGACTTTTTTAGGTGACCTGCTGCTGCTGTTGTTAAGTGCTGTGCAAGTCAGTTCTGACCCATAGTGACCCTATATAAGGTTTCCTAGGAGCAGTTGGTAAGCTTGAACTGCCGAATTTGCAGTCCAAAACAGCTTTGCAGTCTGGCAAATTAACCCACAGCGCCAACCAGGACTCCTTTAGGTGAGCAGCTCATAGTAAATCATTTGCTCTACCCACAGATCTTTCCATTTCACCAAGTCTGTCTTTCAGAATCCCTGTGAAGTGCAAACAAATAAGAATTTGAATTGTTTCGTGCCCTCAAGTTGATTTACTCATAGTGATTCTATAGAACAGACAGAAACTTCCCCATAAGGTTTCATAAGCTATAATCTTTGTGGGAACAGATCACCAAATCTTTTCTCCTGCAGAACCACTGGGTAAGTTGGAATCAATAACATTTCAATTAGCAACTAAGTGCTTACTCATAAGTTGTACCACCAGGGTTCCTAAGGCCTTGCCTGCTAACCTCAAAGTTGGTGGTTTAAATTACCCAGCATAAAGAAAAGCCTGTTGATCGGTTCTGTAAGGCTTGCAGTCAGGAAAGCCCTAGAGAACACAATTCTACTCTGGAACACATGGGGTCGGCTACGAGTCAGAATCAACTCCATGTTGCCTCGTATTTTTTTAAAATTCATTATTCTGTTAGATTTAACAGTATGCATTCTGAAAGGTCTATTACAACTGCTTTCTTTCTTTTCACCCTCTCTCAGCTTGAAACATGAAATCAAAATGCACTGATAATTACTGGTGATTGGAATGCCAAGTTTGGAAAAAGAGAGGAAGGATCAGTAGTTGGAAAATATGGCCTCAGTGGTAGAAATTATGCTGGAATTCACATGATAAGATTTTACAAGACCAATAGCTTATTTATTACAAATACCTTTTTGAAACAACATATACATGGACCTCAATATTCTGGCTCTATTGGACAATACATTGAGGTTCATGTGTACAGCATGTTTACCTGTGCTTTATTGATTATGCAAAGGCTTTCACCTGTCAGGATGGTGACAAGTTACGGAGAACATTGAAAAGAATGGATATTCTAGAACACTTAATTGTACTCATGAGTAACCTGTACATAGACCAAGAGGCAGTTGTTAGAAAAGAAAAAGAGGACACTAAATGGTTTAAAATCAGACAAGTTGTGCACCAGGGTTGTATTCTTTCACCATACTTATTCAGTCTGTATGATGAGCAAATAATCAGAGAAACTGGATTATATGAAGAAGAACGCAGCATCAGGATTGGAGGAAGACACATTAATAACCTGTGATATGTAGATGATACAACCTTGCTTGCTGAAAGCCAAGAAGACTTAAAATACTCACTGATGAAGATCAAAGACCACAACCTTCAGTACAGATTGCACCTCAATGTAAAGAAAACAAAAATCCTCACAACTGGACCAATAAATAATATCATGATTGTTGTTGTTGTTATGTGCCGTGGAGTTGGTTCTGACTCATAGCCACCCTGTACAGGATTTCCGAGGCTGTAAATGGAAGAAAAGACTTCGTTTTGCTTTAATCCACAATCAACACTCATGGAAGTAGCAGTCAAGAATCAAATGACACATTACACTAAGCAAATCTGCTGCACAACACCTCTTTAAAGTGTTCAAGAACAAAGATTTCAGTTTGAGGACTAAAGTACACATGATCCAAGCCATGGAATTTTCTATAGCCTCATATGCATGTGAAAATTGGACAATGAATAAGGGACACAGTAGAAGAATTGATGCATTTGAATAAGGGCATTGAGGGAGAATATTAAAAGTACCATGGACTGTCAGAAAAACGAACAAATCTATGTTAGAAGAAGTACAGCCAGAATGCTCCTTAGAAGCTAGGATGGCCAGACTTTGTCTCTTGTACTTTGGACACGTTATTGTTGTTGTTGTTGTTGTTGTTGTTAAGTGCCATCAAGTTGATTCTGACCCATAGCGACCTGTATAGGGTTTCTGAAGAGCATCTGGTGAGTTTGAACCGCCACCTTGCAGTTCAAACGGCTTTGCAGTCTGGCTCATTAACCCTCAGCGCCATATCAGGACTCTGGACATATTATTTGTTGTTGTTAAGTGCCATCGAGTCGGTTCCGACCCATAGTGACCCTGTACAGGGTTTCCAAGGCTATAAATCTTTACAGGAGCAGAAAGCCTCATCTTTCTCCCGCGGAGCAGCTGGTAGTTTTGAACTGCTGACCTTGCGGTTTGCAGCCCAATTCATAACCACTATGCTACCAGAGCTCAAATCTGTAGAGAAGGACATCATGCTAGGTAAAATGGAAGGTCAGCGGAAAAGAGGAAGACCCCCAAGGAGAAGGACTGACACTGTGGCAGCATCAATGGGTTCAAAAGTAATAACAAATGTAAGGATGGTGCTGGTCAGGGCTGTGTTTTCTTCTGTTGGGCATAAGGTCACTCACTATGAATTGGAACCA
This sequence comes from Chrysochloris asiatica, assembly GCF_000296735.1. Classification (NCBI taxonomy): domain Eukaryota; kingdom Metazoa; phylum Chordata; class Mammalia; order Afrosoricida; family Chrysochloridae; genus Chrysochloris; species Chrysochloris asiatica. Next base: position 8,595,025 of record NW_006408659.1, on the reverse strand, counting down.
ATTTGACAGCACCTAACAACAACTCTGGTAGCGTAGTGGTTACGAATCGGGCTGCGAACCTTAAGGTCA
>NW_006408659.1:8593125-8594249 GCF_000296735.1 Chrysochloris asiatica | reverse complement strand
ACCCTGTGTACAGAGGGGATAGCATTGATACTTGATGTGAAGACTCTTTCCCTCTCTGTTGGTATTTAGAGTAACTACCGCTCTGAGTATAGGTCAGATTCATCATGAAGATGTATCTTCTGTCACTGTAGCTATTCCAGTCGGCTTGTCCTACCTAGTGGGAATGCCTCACCTCATAAGGTTGTGGATGGGACTCAGGATTCCACATAAGATCCTACCTATACTCTGTAAAGGCTTTGCACGAGGCCTATTTCACTGGGCAAGTTGTAGAACCCCTTTTAGGTATTCCAATCAGTTAAAGGCTAAAGGCAGGCTTACAAATTTTCTCTAATCATGTTTCCCAACATTCCTCTCTATCCCACTCAATTGTCTATTTTACAATAGTAGGCAAGAGAAACTAATATTTGTAAGGCAGTCAAGGATTTTAGTATTATTTACCCTCTTCAAGCTATACCTAGATCTCTGTATCCCAGAGCCCTGTTGTTTCAAGGTTGAGTATGCATCACTATTTACCTCTGTCCCACTAGGCCATGCAAACCTGTCTCTGTGTTCCCCTATCTGTCTTGTTCTTCTGCCTCCTCCCCCTTCTTGTATTGCCCTCCCCAACACCCAAACTAAACCCCCCACCCCAACCCCAATGTGGTTACCTTATATTTCATTAGTTCTTCCCTCCATTTAAGATAGTCTATTTTATCCAGTAATCTACCTGACCTTGCCATCACCTGGGTCTCTGTTCCTCTGTGTTTACCTTTTTTCACATTGTAATTGTTTTGATCATAAACTGACCTCCTAGATCCTCTGTTCTTATAATTTTATTCTGTTCTTGATCCTTCCATTTATCGATTAAGTTCAGGGTGATGCTGCCACGTACGTCATTCTGTAGTTGTTGTGTGTTCTTGTTGGTTCTCAGTCCACAGAACTTCCTTTAGGTTGGTTTTCATAGCAGGGTTGGCTTTTACAAAATCCCTTAGCTTCTGTTTGTACTGGAATGTTTTGATTACACCATCATATTTGATTGACAGCTTTGCTGGGTAGAGGACTCTTGGGTGGCAGTTTTTTTCTTTCAGGGTTTTATGTATGTCTCCCCATTGCCTTCTTGCCTGCATGGTTTCTGTTGAGAAATC
>NW_006408659.1:8584402-8593025 GCF_000296735.1 Chrysochloris asiatica | reverse complement strand
GAAACTACCAGCTGCTCCGCGGGAGAAAGATGAGGCTTTCTACTCCTGTAAAGATTTACACCCTCGGAAACCCTGTACAGGGTCGCTATGGGTCGGAACCCACTCGATGGCACTTAACAACAACAACAACAACTTAAAACAATTGTTGTGTGAGTCATTTGCTTTGGGGCAGAATTCTTTCTTGAGAGATTTCCTAAGGTAGAATGTGTGCATTCTACAGTCTCTGATGCTTCTCACATCTCTGAATTTCTCTTCTCTTGATACATCAGTGATTCTTCGTAAAGCAGAAAATTCTTGGATTGCTGTTTTAATAAGTACATGTTTTCCACTGACTTTTAGCTTCCCTTGTTGCAGATAAAGTCTGATACCAGTTTGATTTTTATCTTGTGAATCTCGTGTTTTCTCTTTTTTAACAATAATACTTTATTGTGTTTTTGGTGAAAGTTTCCATGGTATATTAGTTTCCATTTGACAATTTCTACACAAATTGTTCAGTGACATTGGTTACATTTTTTACAACATGCCAGCGTTCTCTTTACTTGTGTTCTTGTTGTTCCATTTCTAGTGCTCTAGGTTTCCTGCCATTTTATCTTCTCTTCTTTGCTTTAGAGTACATGTTAACCTTTGTGTTTCACATAGATGTTGGTTTGTTTGCTTGTTTGGTTGGTTGGTTGGTTTTTTAAAGTAGAGTCCTGGTGTGGCACTGTGGGTTAATGCTCCAGACTTCAAAGCCATTTGAACTGCAAGGTCAGTGGTTCAAGCTCACCAGCTGCTCCTTGGAAACCCTATACAGGGTCGTTATGGGCTAGAACTGACTCCATGGCATTTAACAACAACAACAATCTGCTTTAAGGATAATATCCTTTATTTTATGTTGTTTCATTAAAAGGTGATCTCAAGGGAGAATTTTGGTTCAAGGTTTAAAGAGCATCTCAGGGTGATAGCTTCAGGGAGTACTCTGGTCTCAACTGGTCCAGGTAGTCTAGATTTTTTTTTTTAAGAATTTGAATTTTGGTTTATGTTTTTCTCCCATCATTTCCAAGGCCATCTATTGTGATACTGGTCAGAATGGTCGGTAATGGTAGCTGGGCACCATCTAGTTCTTCTTGTCTCGGGGTAGGTGAAGCCATGGCTTATGTAGGCTGTTAGCTGTATAGACTATTTTCTTCTCTGAGACTTTGGTTTCCTTCTTACTTTTTCATTCCTGATGAGTTGAGACCAGTAGTTGTATCTTAGATGGCTGCTCATAAGATTTTAAGGCCCAGGCACTACTCCACTGGGATGCAGAACATGAACTTTGTGAACTACTTTATGCCAATTAACTGAGTTGTCCCATGAGAGTGAGTTTCTAAGCCTTCAAACCTAGAACTCCAGTCTCACAAGGTGTTTGGTTATGCCTGAGGAGTGTCTGCAACTGTGTCTTCTATGCATATGAGATGGCTTCAAAAATTTTTTGGAAAAATTGAATTAAAAACAATGGCATTCTTAAAAACAGAGGGAATGGAAGCAAACACTGTTGAATGATGCTGCACAGAGGAGATTGTAATCATTGCAATGAAATGATGATGTAAAGCCGATGTTCTCCCATGTAAACTATCACTCAGTTCACAATTAAAAACATAAACAATGAAATTCTTCTATAAACTTTTGGAGCTCCCTTGTATGTGTGCCTATACTCACATATCTGTACTTACATATAAATACTTCCATCTGTGCTTTGTTGTTGTTGTTAAGTGTCATTGTGTCAGTTCCGACCCATAGCGACCCTGTGTAGGGTTTCCAAGGAGCTGCTGGTGAGTTTGAACTGCTGACTTTGCAGTCGAGTGCTTATCTTACAGCACCACACCAGGACTCATATATAGATAGATATAGAGATAGAGATAGAGATATCATGTTTGGTAAGGTGGAGGGTCAGAGAAAAAGATGAAGACCACCAGCGAGATGGATTGGCAAAGTGGCAGCAACAATGGGCTCAAGCGTGGCACCAATTGTGAGGTTGGCCTAGGACTGGATAGTGTTTTGTTCTGTTGTGCATAGGGTCGCTATGAGTTGGTACCGACTCGATGACACCTAAAAACAACAACCTGTACCTACCCATATACCTCTATGCCACTACATATCAATACGTAACTATGTACTTTTTTCGGTCTGCGTTGGAGCTGTCACATTCCATATGTCAAATAGTTTAGTGTGAACACTCTTTCCTCTTGAACACTTCCCAGCAGCATTCTTTACTTTGGACAGGCTATGTCTAGTTCTTTCTTTCCAGTCTCAACGTTGGTCAATCTTTCCTTCAGTTGCTGCACTGAATGTTTTAATTTAAAAAGCACATTTTTGCAATTGTGGTAAGATCATACTTACAGAAGATTTGCTTTAAAATACTTTGGCAAATTGAAAAAAAAAAAAAAAAAGGAGGGGTGGTGGGGGGAGATGAAGAAAGTGTTCGATTATGGTGAGATGACAACATGGGCCTATTTTTTTTTAATGTTTTATTGTGAATTATGTGATAGTTTACATGGGAGAACATTAGTTCATCCTATCATATATCATTTCATTGCCATGGTTACCTACCAAAGGGTATACACTACAAGGCTGCTCCCCGTTCGTCAGTACACAGCCCCTCTCCCTCTCTGAGTCTAAAGTCCCCAGCTGTTCCATCTTTCCACATCATCGTCTCTGTATGGGCCTATTTTTGAACAATGTCTGGAATTGGCTTTAAAATATTTGGTAGAAAAAACAACAGCTACAACAATAAAAAAAAACATAAAAAAATAATTTGGTGGAGATGTGAAAGAGATCAATGAAGCCTATGTGGCAAAATCTTGGAAATTCTTGAAGCTGAGTAATGGGCATGGGGGGGAGGGGGGAGTCATTTTTTTTAGTTTCAGAAAATACACTTTTGTGATGTTCTTCAGTTCTGCATTCTTAGTAGGTACACTTAATAATTGTTTTGCTCCAGTTTGGATCTGGAAGACCTGTTTTATGTGGGGTGTCCTGTTACTTTTCTCTCTGGCTGCTGGGTCTACCCTGGTTCCAGACTTGGGTGCAGCTGCCATAGTACCTGGAATACTGGTAAATCTGTGAAATCTGTGACTGGAAGATGCAGGTAGATAGAATTCCCTGTTGGCACAAAGCATCGGTCTGTCTTTGTTCCTGAGCCCCCTCAACATGTGCTTACCTCCCCGTGAGAGTTCCTTAGGGCTCAGGTTGAACACAAGCTGGGGAACTGCAGTCTTCATGGGATTCACAGCACAAAGTTCTTCCCTGGTCTCTTATCCAGGCCAGAAGGAACGATATCCTGCCACAGGCCTCTTCAGCCCTCACAGTTACTTGGTCAGGGTCTGGAGAGAGATTCAGTGAATTTAAGCAGACAACTTACCAGCAGCTGGAAGCAAGAAAGCACAGCTGGACCCAAGGATGCCACCCCTTATGTGTGTGTACAGCCATCTGGTATGGAGGGACCTGGCCAGACCAGACCTCTTTTCTCACACTATGGAGCCCTCAGGCTCTGGCTGGACTATGATTCCCCCCATAATGGGCCCGAGAATCTGCTCCTAACCCATGCTCCATGCTTCCATGGTGAACACCAATGGTGTCATGGTAAGATGTGGAGCCCAGTCACGTGGGTGCTTTTGACACCGTTATTAGTAATGATGTAGCATAAAGCAAAAAGCAAAGTTTTGGAGAGCACAGAGGACGGATACCAATCGGGAGGGCTGGGAGGAACCAAGAAAACTTCTTAGAGCCACTCCCCCCATGGTAAGACTTACAGAGAAATGTGTGTGAAAGGTGAGAAAGGAAAATAAAGCAACAGCAGCAGCAGCAGCAGTTAGTTACCTTGGCTCCAGGTACCACTGCAGCTGCCCCCATCCCCATCCACAGCTCCTCCTCCTCACACTAGAATCACTCCACGTGCAGCTTGAACTCTAGGGCCCCAACTTCTCGAGCAGGTCAACCAGACACAGAAGGACAAAAGCAGAATCGGTCTGTCCTCAAAGGTACTGGTCATCTTGTTTTCAACTACTGCACATCCAGATTGCCTTCTGAACCATCTGCCCTGTGGAGCCAGGCTTACCACTGGATGCAGAAGCAATAGTCATCCATAGATTTCTTCATCATTTTCCTGGCTTGTGGTTTTTTCTGATCTTCTAATGATCTTCTGCAAGCAATAGCTCACCAGTTTCTCCCTCAATAGCTTAAGGTCTAATCCCTATAACAAATCTATTCTTCAAAGGCCACCCATTGAAATATGAATGAAACCCAGACCTCTTGTTGTGGCCCCCATCTGGTCCCTTCTTCCTGTTTAGCCACTCAGCGTTATCAGACTTTCTTCAGAACCAGAACCAGTTGGCTAGAAACTGGTAATAGCATGTTACTGTCTAGTCACTTAGTTGCTTTGAGACCTTTCTTCCCACTCCTCTCCTGATTGCTTGGGCCTGGGGAGGAAAAGGTTAAGTTTATCGGAGGGCCTGGACAGCCTAGGCCTGTTCTCAATCAGGGGCACAGCAGAAAGGCGTGGGCTGCTTGCTGGACCTGGGAAGTCTGCAGCAGAGGGATTTGGTAGTGTGGGAGAGAAACCCGCTGGCTGTTTGTGACTCTGCAGGGAGGAGGCTGGTGTGGGTCCAGGGAAGGAAGGAGATGTTGGTCAAGGTCTCAGTGTTGTGGAAACCCTGAAAGCTGGCTTTTATCTGCAGAGATTGGCCAGCTCACCTCGTGGGCAAGCTAGAAAATGCCAATGGGCCAGTCCTGCTGGCCAGGCTATTCTGCCTGCCCCTCTTAGGCTCCTTCCTGAGGTTTCTTGGCTCAGGATACTTATCTGTCTTCCAAGAAACTTCTCCCAGCTGGCTGGGCTCCATCTGGTTGTGAGCATCTATGAGGTAGGGAGGCGCCCCGCCAGTCCCACAGTTGGGCGATGTTCACATAGAGGGAAGGAGCGCTGTGTCCCTGAAACACTGCAGGAAGCAGGAACCTTGATTCATCTTGAACTTTGTTTCTTGGCTACTTGAGTGGAACATAAAATCACCTCTCACCTCCCACCTTCTGTTCCGGCCACAGCGGACCACACAGTGTTCTCTGGAGCAGCCGGGCTTTTCATGGCTTTGAATGTGCTTGTGCCTCTGCCATATGGGGAACTCCTGTTCACCCTTCAGAACCCAGTCTAGGTGTTGCTTTCTTCACCTGCTCTCCCTCATACACCTGGTCCTGGCTGCTTCCACAGAGTACCTGAAACGGTAGCTATCAAAGCAGGCCACGTCCACTTCCAATGTACACCGGAGTCACCTGGTCATCTTATGAAAATGTAACATGGCCTCAGGTTGGATCCTGCATTTCAAACCAGCTCCCAGGTGATGTCAGTACTGCTGGTCCATGGGTCATACTCTGAGCAACAAAGATTTAAAGCATTCATCTCTTTGGTTTGCTTGAATTTCAGTCCAAAAGGACTGGTGTTCTACAGTTTTGTTATTGTTGTTGTTGTTAAATGCTGTCAATTCAGTTCTGACCCACAGCACCCTGTATAGGGTTTCTGAGGAGCGACTGGTGGATTTGAACCACCAACCTTGCAGTTAGCAGTCCAGTGCTTATGCTACAGCACCACAACAGCTCTCTATTATTTTATTGCTTTATTCAACATAAAGCTCTATTTTGAGTCCCCACTCTGCTAGTAGCAGAAAGCAATTTCTGGCTAACTTAGTCATTTTGGGTTAAAACTCAAGTTAATTCTGCAATTTCCCTTTCTGCTCCAGGCTACACTTTTTCACTGGGTCTCACCTTAGTTTTAGTGGTGACCGTGGGTTTTTTGTAACATCTGGGCATTTGAAGGGAGGATGTGAAAATATCTGGTCCTTCCTCCCACACTCCTCTGAGACATCTGAACTCTCTGTGGTTCCTGGCATGGCCAGAGGCACTGTCTTCACCTGGATCCTCTTGTTCTAAACATGAGATACCCGGAGGTTGAGCTTTCTCCCACCTAGCTTCCATACCCTTCTTTGAGGTGTAGAAATGTGATTGCTTTCCCACAGCTCTCTCAAATTGAAGCTCCCAGAAGCTATCAAGGTCTTGCTTAGACCCTCCATTTCTAAAGTGATTCCAGGCAGCTCCCATGCCATGAATATCTGGTTATTCTAGGTGCCTGATGAGAACTGGGCACAGTTCTCCTCAACTTTCAGATCCCAAATTTGTCTGAAAGGATAACCTCGCTGTCCAACCCCATCTCTCCAGATAGAACCCCAGACAGGAGGCATAGGCTGGGCATCTTCTCAGAAATCCTCACATCTCCCTCTCTAGCCCATAGGATCCTCTTCACTTATTTATTTACTTGGCTAATTGATATAAGTCCATTGCAAAAAAATTAATTCAAATAATACAAGAGAGCATTCACTTTGTTATACAATTGACTTAATCCTTAATCGTCTCTTTCTTAAAAAAAAAAAAAAAAAAGTGCATCTCTACAGTGTACTTTCACTTCTTCTCCCTCCCCTCCTCTTCTCCTCTCTGCTGGGGTTGATTATTATGGTTATTCATTCTAGTGCTTTATTTGACCACAGGGATGCTGCAAACGTGTATGAGACAAACAATCTTGTGTAAGGCAGTTGAGTACTTGGCAGTCTGCTCATTACCTTTGGTCCCAATACATGGATCAAGCTCAAGCTGCTCAAGACCACCAAAGATGCAAGCACCAACCAACTCTGAAAACCACTATCTAATGAATACTTGTCAAAATTTAAACTGATTTCTTTCTTTATTACTAGGACTTAAAACATATCTTTCATTGTTGCTAGGTGCTGTTGAGTCATTTTTCAACTCATAGCAATCCCATGGGACAGAGTAGAACTGTCACATGGGGTAAGCTTTACAGAAGCTGGTTGCCAGGCCATTCTTCAGTGGAGCATCACTGGATGAGTTCGAACCATCAGCTTTTCAATTAGCAGCCTCACACTTTCCCATTTGCATCACCAGTGCTCCTTGTTGTTTCTGTTATTTTTTTTTAAATTTCCCTCTTAAAAATGAGAAAAATTAGAATATTTCACCAATTTTTAACCTGTCTTATTTATTTAGTGATGTTTTAACAAAGCAAAAGTGGGGGTTTCAAAAAGAATGTGGAGAAATTCCATTCTCTTTGAATTCGATTATTTCATGAATTTTTTGAGGTCCACTCTTAGCATGGGTGTGTGGTTTTTTTTGTTGTTGTGGTGGTGGTTTTTTTTTAATTTAAGGTTTTTATTGTGGATTGAGTGAAAGTTTACAGGGCATATCATCAGTTTTACATTCAACAAATCATACATATTGATTCATTACAATGATTATACTCCCCTGCATGTACCATCAGTTAAAAGTATTTCTCTCTATCCACTTTAGTTTTTTAAAAAACAAACAAACAAAAAAACCCACTCAGGCATATATAATAATTTACATCTCCAAAGGGCACATTCTGCAAGTCGGCTCCTGGCCACCAGCTCTTAGCCCTTCTCTTCTTAGTCCATGAATCTAGAGTCCTCAGCCACTCCCCCTCTCCATGCCCCCATCTCTGCCTCAATTTCTGACGCTGCTGCTTCTTTGGATAAAGTCCCTCATTCTGCTTGTGCATTCCTCTCTTGATGGTCCTAAGGTCCTCTGTTTCTGGACTGTAAGATTAACCACTCCCCTTTTTTTGTTACAAAACTTCTACCTTTACAATCGTGACAGTTACGATTAGTCATGATAACAGTTATTCACTATTGAATCTTATGAATCTTATTCCCATCTCTTTTCACCAGAACCATCTAGACAAGATGACAGCTATTCAGTGGGGACTCTTTCGTTCCCCCCATACTCTTAAACTAAACTCCCTCTTGAAACCTTGTAAGCCAGTCACTTCCTGCTTCTATTGCTCCCTCATTTTAGGTAGCCAGTGTCTAAGTTGCCTGTCCCTATCTACCCTGTGCACAGAGGGGATAGCATTGATACTTGATGTGAAGACTCTTTCCCTCTCTGTTGGTATTTAGAGCAACTACGCTATGGGTCGGAAACGACTCGACGGCACTTAACAACAACAACAACAACCGCTCTGAGTATAGGTCAGGTTCATCATGAAGATGTATCTTCTGTCACTCTAGCTGTTCCAGTCGGCTTGTCCTACCTAGTGGGAATACCTCACCTCATAAGGTTGTGGATGGGACTCAGGATTCCACATAAGGTCCTATCTATACTCTGTAAAGGCTTTGCACTATGCCTATTTCACTGGGCAAGTTGTAGAACCCCTTTGCGGTATTCCAATCAGTTAAAGGCTAAAGGCAGGCTTACAAGTTTTCTCTGATCATGTTTCCCAACATTCCTTTTTATCCCACTCAAGTATCTATTTTACAATAGTAGGCAAGGGAAACTAATATTCATAAGGCAGTCAAGGATTTTAGTATTATTTACCCTCTTCAAGCTATACCTAGATCCCTGTATCCCAGAGCCCTGTTGTTCCAACGTTGAGTATGCATCATTATTTACCTCTGTCCCACTAGGCCATGCAAACCTGTCTCAGTGTTCCCCTATCTATCTTGTTGTTCTGCCTTCTCCCCACTTCTTGTATTGCCCTCTCCAACACCCAAACTAAACCCCCACCCCAACCCCATTGTGGTTACCTTATATTCCATTA
>NW_006408659.1:8575425-8583329 GCF_000296735.1 Chrysochloris asiatica | reverse complement strand
TCATTTTTCTGAATTCCTTCTCCGGCATCTCCAAAGCCTGCCCATCTTCCAGTATGGAGTGTAGGTCTACTTCCAGCTCATTTGCCTCAGTCACTTTATTTCGTTTCTGGACATGTGCAGATATGGTCATCTGCTTCTGGTTTTTGGGTATCTTCAGGGGTTATCTGTGGCCTTAATACTTAGATGGGTATGTATTTTGATATATATTTTTTTTTTATGCTTTCTGATTGCCTCCAGGTAGATGTGATCAGGAAATGGGCTTCCCTTTTCGATCTTCTTCTTGAGAAATTTCAAGATGCCACTGTTGGTCATTTTGATGTAACGTAGGATTTAATTTTTGGCTTAGTTCCTTTTTTGTCTACTTGTCCCACTCCACAATCCCCGTTCAGGCCTTTTTTCTAGTTGGAAACAGTTTAGGGCCGCCTGTGGCCGTTTGGTTTTAATTGAAAACTGTCTCTTTAAATTTCGAGGAGCTCTTTGCTCATGCGTAGAACCCTCCGAGGGTGGGGCTGGGGTGCTCATTAGCTCAGGCAACCCTATAGTCACCAGAATGGAGGTGCGCAGACAGCAAGGGACCAGTGAACAGCTACCAAAAGAGAAGAATGTCCATACCTTTATCTCAGCGGTTCTGTCAGGTGTCTGTGGCTGCTCTGATCCTTCCCCGCTTGGTCACACCCAAGATGGTGGCTCCTGGAGCAGCTGAGCGTCCTGGACTAGAAAGCAATGGATTTCTTGCTTCTGCCACAAATTCACCAGCTGTAAGTCTTCCAACCTTTTAAATATTCCTTTATATGTGGTTCAGAGTTCTGGGACCATTCCCTGAGCCTGCTTGGTCCTATATTCTGTGTTGTTGCTGGCAGAGCTCTTACTGCACTTCCACCCCATCCGCCATCTTGTTTGTTCTCCCTTCCATTCGTTTTTCAAGAGTGTGGTTTTAAAGGTCAGAAGTTTATTCTTTCACTGTTCTGAAGGCTGAAAATTCCAATCAGGGTCTTGGTATAGTGATGATTCCTTCCTTGTAGACAGTTCCAGGCTTTCCTTAGTTCCTTTGCAATCTGCACATGACAGCTGTTTGCAAAAGTTTGTGCTTGCCTGTGTGTATGTTACTGTTTATATACGTCACAAATGGAGAGGCTTAGGACCCCTGCATTGATCTAACCTCAACTGATTCCACTGGTTGATGGACGACAGGCCATGAGATTTCATTGTGTTGGTGATTACATCACATTGATTAGATTGTTGGTGATACACATTTTTAGGGGGACACAGTTCAAGCTATAGAAATTGGTTTATTGTTTCCACATTATAATGGTTTAAAACATTTATATTTTGTTCTGCAACTATAATTCCAGTAGTAGCTGTTTTAGCTTTAAACCTAAATGTAAATGTATTCAGTAGTCATGATTGCTACTTTTGCCAATTCTTTCTCTATTCATTTGTTTACCAAACATGGTCTTTTAGTACTTAGATGGGTTTGTTGTTGTTAAAGTGCATTTGCATAGCTACCTCATATAGGGTTTCTGAGGAACAGCTGGTGAGTTTGAATCACCAACTTTGCAGTTCAAACTGACCTGTGGTCTAGTGCTTATCCTGCAACGCCACAACTCCAAGATGGGTCCTTATATTCACTGTGTTTTTGTACTTTTGGCAATTCGGCATGGTTTATATTAGGACTTCGATTTGGATGGATAAAGTTCCTGGATCATGCTTTCTTTCTCTGAGGTCATATAGGGTACAACATAGTTCCACTGTCTTGTAACTTTGAGAAAATCAGGGTATTTGTAGCTCTGCAGAAGTTTATAGATAGCCTCTCTTTTTTTTTTTTTAATGAGTGACTTGACTTTTCTACTTGACAACCAGAGAAACCTCTAGTTTTGAGGCATGGCTACATCAGTAGGGCATGCTGGTGTTGTTTGTTTGATCTGTTAATTTAGCAATTCATTCATCAAATGCTTATCGGGGAATTCCCAGGTACCAGGCGTTACTTTAAACATTGGCAATATGCCATGGGGACCTAAAAAGCTCATGGGAAGATGGAATTAAAAGATCGTAGAATTTTCCATGAGACTTTTGAAATCCCCTCACAGAAGTAAACAAAATGAACAAATGTTACTGATCTAATAACTCAAGAGCAGCTCAAGATGGCAAAGTCAGATATTATTTTAAAATGTGCAAAGACCTGGAGTTAGAAAACTGAAAGGGAAGGACACACTCAGCATTTGTCAAGCAGAGTGAACTGAAGGAAAAATTGAAGCACTGACTGGCAATTGTTGGAAGAAGTGCAGCCAGAGTGCTCTTTGGAAGCCAGGATGGCCAAACTTCATCTCTCATACTTCAGACATATTGTCAGGAGGGACCAGTTGTTGAAGAAGGATATCATGTTTGGTAAGGTGGAGGGTCAGAAAAAAGAGGAAGACCCGCAGTGACATGGATTGGCCAAGTGGCAGCATCAATGGGTTCAAGAGTGGCAACAATTGTGAGGTTGGCCCAGGATTGGGCAGTGTTTTGTTCTGTTGTGCATAGGGTCACTATGATTCAATACTAACTCACTGGCACCTAACAATAACAATGGGCAAAAGGAGTCCGGGTGTGGTGCTGTGGGATAATGTATTGGACCACAAGGTCAGTTTGAAGCACAGGTTGGTAATTTGAATTTACCAGTTATTCCTCAGAAACCCTATACAGGGTCTCTATGAGTCGGAATTTACTCGATGGCACTTTACAACAATGACACAGGCAAAATATTGAATGATGCAGAAAGCATCCAAAGAAGATGGAAGGAATACACAGTGTCACTGTACCAAAAAGCAATGGTTGATGTTCAGTCATTTCAAGAGGTAACATATGATTAAGAGCCAATAATCCTGAAGGAAGAAGCCCAAGGTAACTTGAAGGCATTGGCAAAGAATAAAGCTCTGGGAATGGATGGAATACAAATTAAAATCTTTTAACAAACTGATAAAGCACTGAAGGCATTCACTCATCTATGCCAAGATATTTGATGCACCTCAGACTGATATCTTTGCTCTTGGTTGATCCTAGTAAAGTGAAGCTCTGGCACACACCTTTCTGAATTTAAAACCATTCAGTGTTCCCTTGTTCTGTTCGAACAATTGTATCGTGGTCTATGTACAGTTTCCTCATGAGCACAATGAAATGTTCCGGACTACTCATTCTCTGCAATGCTATCCACACAATTGAAAGCCTTTATATAGTCAATAAAGAATAAGTAGTCATCTTCCTGGTATTCTGCTTTCAGCTAAGATCTATCATACATTAGCAATGATACCCCTCCTTCCACATCCCAGTCTGAATTCGTCCTGAAACTCTGGCAGCTCCTTGTCAATGTACTGCTATAGCCATTTTTGTATTATCTTTAGCAAAATTTTATTTGGATGTGATATTAGTGATATTGTCTGATGGTTTTCACATTCTGTTAGTCACCTCTCTTCTTCCAATCAGCTGGCAAGGTAGCTGTCTTCCAAATGTCTTGGCATAGATGAGTGAGTGCCTCCAGCGCTACCTCAGTTTGCTGAAAGATTTCAATTTGTATTCCATCAATTCCCAGAACTTTGTTCTTTTTTTAAAGATTTTATTGTGAATTGAGTGATAGTTCACATAGGAGAACATCAGTTTTACACTCACCATTTCATTGCAATGATTACAATCTCCTCCATGCATAATAATCCAACAGTATTTGCTTCTATTCCCTCTGTTTTTTGTTTTGTTTTGTTTTTTGCAGGGGGGGAGATGGACACAAAACACTCAGGAATATATAATAAGCCTTGTTCTTTTGCAACGCACCTTGGACATCTTCCTTCAGTACTTGATCATATGCTATTTCTTGAACTGTTTTAACATCATCCATTTCTTTTTGGTACAGGATTCTAGTATGTATTCCTTCCATTTTCTTTCGTGTTTTTTTTTTTTTTTTTTCATTTTCTTTTGATGCTTTCTGCATTATTCAATATTTTGCTGGTAGAATCCTTCAAGATTGCAAGAATGTTTTCTTCAGCTCTTTCAACTTGAGAAATGCTGAGTGTATTCTTCCCTTTTGGTTTTCTAACTCTAGGTTTTTTCATTATAATACTTGACTTTGTCTTCTTGAGCTGCCTTTTGAAATTTTCTGTTCAGTTCTTTTACTTCCTCATTTGCTTTAGCATCTCTATGGTGGAGTTTCAGTTTCTTCAGAAATCCATTTTGGTCTTTTCCTTCTTTCTTGCTTTCTTAATGACGTTTTCTTTTTTCCTGTATGATGTTCTTGATTTCAACACACAGTTCTTCTGATATTTGGTAATTAATGTCTGTTGCATCAAATCTTGTCTTGAGATGATCTCTAAATTCAGATGGGATGTGTTCAAGGTCATATTTTCATTCTCATGTACTTGTTTCAATTTTCTTCAGCTTCAACCTGAACATGTATATGAACAATTGATAGTCTGTTCCACAATCTGCCCCAATCTTGTTTTGACTGTTTTCCACTGTCTTATTTCACAGCTACAGTCAAGTTGATTTATGTCTACTATATTTGGTGAAGTCCATGTGTATCATCATCTTTTATGTTATTTTAAAAAGGTATTTGCAATGAAGAAGTCATTGCTCATGCAAAATTCTATCATGTGATGTCCAGCTTTGTTTCTATCATCAATGCCATATTTCCCAAATAGAAGCAAATGGAAGAACTGAGGAAGTAAAAGAGAGCAACAGAAAATTTCAAAGGGCAGCTTGAGAAAACATCTATCAAGCATTAAAATGAAATGTGCAAAGACCTGGAGTTAGAAAACCAAAAGGGAAGAACATGCTTCACATTTCTCAAGTTGAATTAACTGCAGAAAATATTCAAGCCTTGAATTGAAATATTGAAAGATTCTATGGGCAAAATATTGAATGATGCATAAAGCATCATAAGACAATGGAAGGAATACATATAGGAGTCACTGTATCAAAAAGAAATGGATGATGTTAAAACATTTCAAGATAGCATATGATCAAGAGGTAATGGTACTGAAGGAAGAAGTCCAAGGTGCACTGAAGACATTGGCAAAGAACCAGGCTCCAGGAATTGATGGAATACAAACTGAAATCTTTCAACAAACTGATGCAGCACTGGAGATACTCATTCATCTATGCCAAGGAATTTGGAAGACAGCTACCTAGCCAAATGATTGGAAGAGATCCTTATTGGTGCCCATTCCAAAGAGAGGTGACTCATCCAGAAACAGAGGACCCTAGGACCATCAAGGGAGAAGAACACAAGTGGGGTTGCAGGACCTTACCCAGAGAAGCAGCAACACCAGAGGCAGAGATGAGGACATGGAGAGAGGGAGCAGCTGAGGACTCTAGATTCATGGGAAGAGAGGGATTGAGAGCTGGTGGCCAGGAAACAGATTTGCAGAATGTGCCCTTTGGTGGTGTAAATTATTATATATGCCTGAGTGTTTTAAAAAAACAAAGCTAAAGTGAATAGAGAGAAATACTAGAAATACTGATGGTACATGGAGGGGATTATAATCATTGTAATGAAACAAAGTGTATGATATGTTGAATGTAAACTGATGATCTGCCCTGTAAAGTTTCACTCAATCCACAATAAAAACCTTTAAAAAAAAAAAAAAAGTGAGGAGACTCAAAAGAATGTGGAAATCATCAAACAATATCATTCATATTTCATGTAAGTAAAATTTTGCTAAAGATAATTCAAGAATGGCTACATCAATACATAGAGAACTCCCAGAGGTTCAAACTGTATTAAGACAAGGACGTGGAACAAGGGCTATCATTGCTGACATTAGATGGATCTTGGCTGAAAACAGAGAATACCAGAAAGATGTTTGCCTGTGCTTTATTAACTACACAGTCTTTTGATTTTGTGGATCATGAGAAGCTATGGACAGCATTGGGGAGAATGAGTGTACTGGAACACTTAATTGTGCTCATGAGGAACCTGTACATAGACCAAAAGGCAGACTTTTAAACAGAAAAAGACATGAAATGGTTTAAATTCAGGAAAGGTGTGTGCCAGAGCTGTATTCTTTCACCATATTTATTCAGTCTGTATGCTGAGCACATAAAATCTGAGAAGTTGGATTATATGAAGAAAAACCTGGCCTCCTGGTTGGAGGAAGACTTCGATACACAGATGATACAACATTGTTTGCTGGAAGTAAAGAGGATTTAAAATACTGAAGCTCAAAGACCCACGGCCTTCAGCATGGGTTGCACCTCAATGTAAAAAATGCAAAAATCATTACAACTGGACCAATACATAACATCATGATAAATGGAGAAAAGTTTGAAGATGTCAATGACTTCATTTTGCTTGGATCTGTTATCATTACTCATAGAAGCAGCAGTCAAATCAACTGATTTTATATTGCGTTAGGCAAATCGGCCATACAAGATCTCTTTAAACAGTTCAATTGCAAAGATGTCAGTTTGAGGACTAAAATTGCCTGATCTATGCGTGGTATTTTCAGTTACCTGATACACATAAGAAAGTTGAACAATGAATAACCAAGACAGTAGAAGAATCAATGCATTTTAATTATGGTGTTGGCAAAGAATATTAAAAGTAACATGGACTGCCAGAAGAACAAACAAGTCTGTCTTAGAAGAAGTACAGCCAGAATGCTGCTTTAAAACCAGAATGGTGAGACTTCATTGCTCATACTTTGTACACGTAAAGAGGGACCAGTCCCTGGGGAAGGACATCATGCTTGGGAAAGTAGTGAGTCAGCAAAAAAGAGGACAACTCCAAACAAAATGAAAGGACACAGTGGCAGCAGCAATGGATTCAAGCATAGAAATAATTGTGGGGGTGACACATGGCTATGCAGTATTTTGTTCTGTTGGCATAGGATCACTGTGAGTCAGAACCAACTCCACGTCACCTAACAACAACAACAAATAATTAAGTCACGGTAATTTTTTCACACAGAATAATTGGGATTACCATCTAAAACTGGAAGGGCAGCTTTGGTGGAATATAACATTGGTATTAAGAAAAATTGAATGGGTTTCTAGGAAACTTATGTGAAATATCATTTTAAACATATTAAACTATTTATAAAGAGTTTGTTTGGAGGAAAGTTTAACCTGTCTACCAAATACTTTTTTACCAAGTACAAAGAGACATATTTGGTAGCAATGAATAAATCTAGGTCATGTACTTGGACAGTTTTGCTGTACTTTTTGCCTCTTACCAGCTCCTGTCTGCACTTTAACCAGAGGAGAGAAAGTCTGGTAGGTAGGTCTCCTGTCTGGGGCCTTAGACTTGTGTGCTTGAGGCTGCTTAAATATCAACTCTACAAAGGCTTTTAGATCCCCTTCCATCTCTAAGCACGACTCCATTCAATCTCCCATGTATTTTAGATGCTATGGAAATTTCTTAGAGGTGGATGAAGTGGATATTTTTGGTGACTGTAGTCCTTCCTGTGAAAGATACACTTGTGATGTTCAGTCTCACTCTTTGCCACTACAATTTTCCTAGGTTGTTTCCATTTATGAGGACAAATGGAGAACCATTAACAGCCATAAGCATGAATTTTATCATCCCATTCAGACTTTCTTGTTAAGTGTCATTGAGTCTTTTCCAACTCAGGACCCTGCATACAGTTTCTGAGGAGCTGCTGGTGGGTTTGAACCGCCGATTTTGAAGTCCAGTGCTTATCACACCAAGACTCCTACTCAGACTTTGGCCATCTGAAAATAACTCTAAACTGCTTTGAGGAAAGGGTCCCAATGGCATCTCACATAAACTCAAACAAATCCAAGTGCCCCATTCATGTCAGCTAAGACCACTGTGACTAGTGATTCGGAAGTAGTTTGTCACTCTTTCTTCCTAGTCTGTCTTTGTTTTGTAGCTCATCTGAAACCTTTCCACCATGGGTGACCCTGCTGGTTAT